>NC_035109.1:129893104-130197720 GCF_002204515.2 Aedes aegypti | reverse complement strand
AAACATTTTTATCGGCACACCCAACAGCTAACAGTTAAACTTTACGAAGAAATTGAAATTTTCACAAACATGAGCTAATTTATGCCCCCAGATGCATTTGAAGTCACTGTTGGCCTTAAGTGTTCGGAATATGAGTCAAAACGGTATTCCGGGACCACTAGTTACATATAAATTCCAATTGTTAGTTTAAAGTATCCTTCTGTGTGCATTAATTAATTGTTTAGGGTTTTTACGAAAAATTGAGGATTTTTCCAAAAAAATAGTACAAAAAATTCTAGGAGTCTCACCAAAAATATGTTCAAGATCACCATGCAAGGATTCATTCGCCAACAGTTATTCCTACTTTGCTTTTCAAGTTCGTCCTAAAATTTCTCTACTCTTTGGAAAAATCGCAGCAAAAATTATCTTAACGTTCTGCAAAAATAAATTGTTGACACTTACAGGTGTTACTGTAAGAATTCTTCGTAATTCTCCACAAAAATGTCATGATTAATTAAAAATAAATTATATTGTGAAACTGATATTTATAATTCTCCGAGAAATTCTCAGCATATCTTGCTACATTTTTTCAATGATAATTATGTTTTAGATTTCTCTAAACTTTTTTTTTTTTCAAAAAATCCTATCTAAGAAATGTTTAAAATTACTATAAAGTTCCTATCGGAATACGTTCCACTGTTCTTTCGAACAATAATCTAGTCTTCCACTCAAAGAATTCCCAAGTAATTTGTTCAGGGATTTCTCAGAGAATTATATTATTGTTTCCCTAAGATTATTCCAAAAATTTACCCAGAGATTCATCTAAGTATTTTCCTGACATTTTTTCTTCAAACCGCACTCACGATTATTTTGGGAATTTTGAATTTCAAGAAATTTTTCATCAGATTTTCTACGATTTTGCAATTTCGTTATTGAACTTCTCAAAAATTTTCTTCATAAGTTCTATCAAGTATTATTTTAGGTTCTAGGAAATACTCCATTTTTTACGAATGGTGATCTCAGGATTCTGCCATAAATAACATTTAAACATTTATCCACTCTTTATTTTTTGGTTTAAAAACTACTCCATGAATATCTCAATATTTTTAGGGATTGCTTTTTGAATTCCTCACGAGTCACTACATATCAGATTTGTAGTGAAACACATACAAAAAAGGTTTGAAAGAAATTTGTTGGTATTTTTTGAACAATTGTAGCATGAATATAATTCGGAAAAATTTATTTAATTCCTGTCGTAAATTTCAAGAATCAAACCGTAGAATTTCTGAAACTTGTTGACATTGAACCTCGTAGAGAAGCTTAAGTGGTCCTTTTAGGGTTAATAACAACAAAAATCTTGTTCATTTTTCTTCGTCTTTTATAATAGCAAATGATCGGCGCCAACCGGATGGAAGTTTTACTGAAACCATTTGTAACTAAAATCTTAGATACTATTGTGTTTGTTGTTTCATGATACTATATGGTGAACATATTGATGCAGAAAGAACCCATTTTCGTACGTTTAGAAATTCCAAACAAACTTTTTGAAGGGTCTATTATCGTTTTTTTATAGATCAGTAGAAGTTTATCGCGAAAATATTGCCGGTATTTTCAAGTACATTACCAAAGATGTATCGTGCATAACTTTGAAAATTTGTTAATGAATTCCTGATAGACGTTCAAAAATCAGTAAACAATACATTTTAGAATTCTGTAATTCTTCAAAACTCCTTAATATACCTTTTTAAACATTCCATAAGAACCTTCTTTAGATATTATCCTGGAAATTCCTTCATTGTCTTCTCATTTCATAGAATTCTGCTAGAAAGCCTCTAGAGACTCCACCCTCGTATCGCAATAAAAATCAAGTCAAGAATATGGATTCTGACAATAATCTATAAAATTATTTTTAAGGAAGTGTATAAAGGAGGATCAATATAAATTTCTTTACCCATATCTCAATAAATCCCCTCCCGCTTCACAGTTATTTTGCTACACGTTTCTCTACAGATTCGTTTACCGCTGTGTTTATTTTGGAAGCAAAATTTTTCCTGGGGTTTTTCAACAAATTTCCTCTGAAGATTCGAAGGCAAGAGACATTTCAAAAGCAATTGTTTTTCCAATTCTTCAATAAACCGGGGATTTGTAGCAAAATTTCTAGCACAAAAATAACAAAGAAAATTTTTTACGTAATTTGTGATTGAAACATTTTTTTAGGACTTTTGATGAACTTCGCGGATCAATTTGTGATACAATTTTAGTGAAAAGTATTTATAACTATATCAAGGAATTTTACGATAATCGCATCAGTGTAAACCTTTTGAAAAACGATTGAATTGGATAACCACGAGTCTTGCATTTGATTGCTGCTACAAATGACGATTTTCGGATCCCTAAAAATCCTCAAATTTCGATAAAGTGGCCGATTTGTATCTGAACATTTGAGTCAAGCTTATGGGAACGCATTTTAGTGAATTATTTCTATTGATCGCTACTTTTCGAGAATTGAAATGGATTAGCAATGTACAGGAATCGACTGTGATGGAGGTTATGTTGCCGAAAACCCCAAAAACAGAAATGGATTAGTATCCAACAAATCTATAGTCAGATCTTCCGGACATTAAGTCCGAGTGGCCACATCTGGTACATTCTTTACGGTGCAAAACTCTTCATTTATAATATTGAATATCATATTTTAATGATTTATGCCAGGGACGAAAAAAACCATGCTCACTATACTCAATTCACTGACATTTATGCTTCCATCAAAGTAGCCGCACCACCAATATGATTGTACCAATGAAGATGGCACAAAAGTAGATGAAGAAAACAAACAACGATGCCTGTATGTCGCTGGTGTTTTTGATTATCAGAAGCAGAAGAGTGTCAGTTTAAGAAAAATGATTATCAATCAGGTTCAAATTAATTAAAAAATTTGCTGCCTTTCGGGAAATGAACGATCCGATGCACGGAATCGATTATATTGACACGCCTTTAGTGTGCTTTGTACAAATATTACAACTTCCGATTCTTTCCGATTATCATAAAGCGGTTGAGTATCAGCAGGTTAATAGGAAACTGACAATCTTGCGGCAAGCGCTTTGCCAATCTCTGTTGTGTTGTCAAGGCGAGGATAAAAATAAATAAAAATCAACGAAGTTTCTACCCAGTAAATATCAATGTAGGCGAGGGTAGATTGAGTATTTTCGTCCCTGATTTATGCAAATTAAAATGATTGTTATTGCAAATAAATAAATTAAAATAAAGATATGGCATGTCCCAAAAAATAGCACTCTTTACCCGATTTGACCCGGCTACATGAATATTCTCGACTCCTTCTGGCCACTTCTAGAAACTAGATATGTGTGCTAGTATTCTGACAAAAATCATTTGAATCCGTTAAGAATCCGCTGAACGGTGAAGGTTATAGTGATTTTGCTGTCACTCAGGCCTATACGGGTTAATATTCCTTGAGGAATTTGATTATACTTAAATTCTATAGACAATATCGAAAGGTTTTTTGAAAAAAAAAAACATTGTTACAAATCTGTTGGAAATAAATCAACCAATTTATGTCATGATAAGTTTTCCTGGAAAATAAAGTTTAAGTAATAAATGCCTTGCCCCCTCCATACCCCCCCCCCCCTCCTGTTCCTACGCCAATGTCACCTGTGTGTGCAGTATCAGCCATAAATATGCGAAAAATCATCATATCATGTTTGATGGTAATTTTTATACCATCTTGTCTGAAATTCCGAACATGACTCATATTCCCAACAGTTGCGATTTCAGAGGTAAGAATTGATATTTTCAAATCGTTAAAATTTAAAGAACTTGAATTACAGAAGAATTGATAATATATGGGCATAAATATTGCTCATATACGAGATAACTGAACCTTATGTTTCCAAATGGTTCTCAGTAGGATCACTTGAGATGTCCTAGGGAGCTCATTTAGGTTTACAGGGGCTTCTGAGAAATAACTTAAGAGTTCCATAAGATTTCATTTGATTTGAATTTTTAATGAGTTCTGAAGAAGTTCACACGGGATCTCAATGTTTCCTTAATACTTCATACTACATTCCATAGAACTCATTGAAAATTTCCTGGAAACCTTTCAAGATGCCTATCAATATGAGCATGAGCAATACGTATTGACGACTGTACAATTCATGGTTGATACTCCATGAAAGATCAGAATAATCGAAATTTCACACAGATTTAATGAATGAGGTTTGTGATTATCAAACCATTGTCAATGTACTCAACACGAAAGTTAAAAGTTAGAAAATTAATAACGATGCCGGCCACGTCCTTACGGTCATAGGGAAGAAAGGGATCTCTGTTATTATTCTGGCAGTATTATTGAAACTTTTGAGAAATCATTTTTCAATACGAAATTCCAGTATTGCTTTATCTCATCTTCAATGATTTTTTTCCAAACTTGAAGTGTTATGTCATAACAAAAAATGTCACACACGTGACTATCCCATTCAACTTTCGCAGATTTCCATTCTCCCTGCTGTCCCCAAACTTTGAACAAATCTCAACGCCAGCTCTCATCATAAAACAAATTGAAGCATCATCATCGCCATCAAAGCTGCTAGCTTTTGCTTCGGATTTTTGCCACTCGTTTTGCAGTGCTTCTAAACAACATTACGAGAACAAACAATCGGCTTACCGGGGTATCGTCGTCACTTGATTCGGACAACCGAGGGGGCGTCTGTGGTTCTGCTGCAGAGCATCCCGTCCCCTTCTACGCCCCACTACTGTAACAGTTTTTCAGAAGTTTCCCATGCATGTATGTAGTGTACCCACTTCACTGTGTGTTATCTTCAATCCCTGGTAGAACGACGACGGCAGTACGTTTTGCGAGCACATTCCCTAAATAATGCAATCTAGGACTGTAGTGCCGCACACAACACACAACACAAGTTTGTTGAGTTAAATCCTGGAAAAGCTGAACGGGAAAAAACTCCTTTCACTCACATACAACTCAAGCACCTGCTCGGGTTCTCCGCAATCCGGAGCGTTGTTCCCCGTGTCCAACATATCCCCCGTACAGACTTTGCTCGAAATACGCGTTCCGGAAGAACGCAGCTATTTCGGTAGTGCTTGTGTAGTTGTTTAGTCTAAACCAATTTTTAAGTAGATGTTTCATTCACCATCTCTCAAAATATATAACTTTTCTTCAAAATAATGTAATAAGAATTGGCTGAGTGTTCATGAAGTCATGATACTTCTTAGTGAAACTATATTTAATTCCAAATAAATTTTATTTTATACAAATAACATTCGAAAAATTAGGCACCCTACTATACATTTCCTTGTCCAAATGGGGGTGCAAACGGAGGCCACATGGGCCCGGGTGGGAACAATGGGTTTTAGCTTTCTGATGTTCACCGAGGAGAAAAGCTTTTGCTTTCAATGTTTTGTGGAGAACCTTTCCATTTCGAGTTGAAATGTTTTACCGAAAAACATCCACAAGAATGCACCGGGATTCTCTCGTCAGCTTTTACCAAGTGGTTTCGAATAGTTGAACATCGAATTTGCGGAGCAAAATGGATTTGTTTGTTTGGGTGGTCCAGACGAGAAACCTTTTCCTTTCAGGAAAGAAAATCCTCGGGAATACCGATTTAAAGTGTTCTTCCGATGAGTGCACGATTTATCCGTCAATAGTTTGGCGCATATCTGGAACGAGTCGCGTAGCGTAAGTTTTAAAATGAGTTGCCGTAAGCTGCAAATTCTGCCAGCTAGCGTTAGTTTCGCGGAGCACAAAATAAAGAGAAAAAGAAAACTTATTTCTTTGCTCGTACGCCCTCCTCCCAAGAACCCAAGTGTCTGCCAGTCGGTGGAAGAACCTTAATGCAATACCATCCCTGGGGGTGATTTACAAATTATTTCAAGTTAAATTTGGACATATTCGTCCCTCTATCATCAACCTTGTCAGATTTTTACATTACTCGAATACTTTGTAGTTCATATGCTTCTCATTCGGAGCATAACGTAATTTGTGCATGACCCCTTTTGTAGTATACTCTTCATCGTCTTTCCTTGGAACCCCTACCTCTGCCGTCGTCGTCGGTGTGCGTATTCTATTAAAACCGACAGGATATAAGTTAAAACTTCTCCACTGTACCAGTAGTAGTGGAAGCATCAAGAAATAATGCAACTTTTTCGTAGTGAATTTATAATTAAATCTAGCAGAAAGTGAACTGAGAAGTATGCGCTCCGGGCACGTACGACGGCTGCATTGCGCTGACTGGGTGCAACGGCTTCAAGATTGGAATTATGCTCTAAGAAGACTTCTTATTTCAGTCGGTTGTTATTTTTAATTTTGTTCAAGTGTAAGAGAAATAACAATCCAATAGAAATATAATATGGGGCTGAACCCATCAGGAAAATTGAACAAATATCAAGTCATTTATTTAAAATTTTGTTCTCATGTTTAATTCTGCTGTCAGAATCTTTTCGAACTACCCAATTTTCTTATAATTTTTAATTAATCATCAATCAAGTGCACATAGCATTAGAAAAATCTTTAACAACTGTTTGGCTTTTCAAACACAATTCCTGTTCACACAATTCACATTCTAAATTTAACTATCAAAATAAGTATTTTGTCGAAAATAAGCCTAATTGGTATAGATTTAGAGAATTTAAAAAAAAAAATCGATCTTCTACACTTTCACTGAAATGCCTTCTTGAATCTTTGAAAATTAAATGTTTATTAAATCTTTAAAACTAAATAGTACGCCAATTTGTCATTAAACTTTTTTTTAGCCCTTTTTTACCCCACGGTGTGCCAGAAACCGTTATTAACAGAAAAAAATGTCCAAGAATTTGGCACCTACCATTCGATAGATATAGTATTCAAGCATCTTCTCCGTGAATTTGAAAATATTCTAACGAGGGAATCGAAAGTTATCGTGATTTGAAGGTTTTCATCTATTTTGCATGGGATATTCACATGTTTATAAATATTCCTCAACGGTGCATCATTATTAACTTGTAAACAAGCCAAGTAACCACCATTTTTGCATTAAGCATTCAAAACATGTGATATCCAAGCATTTTTCCTGTAAATTTGAAATCATTTCGTCGAGAAAATCAGAAGTTACAGTGATTTGTATGTTTACCATTGTTTCTAAATAGAGCTTTTTATGGCTTTGTTATATTAATGCACAGATTTTATAAATAAAAATGTACATACGACTGACACTCGGCATTCAAAAGATGTATTACTCAAGCATCTTCGCAACTAGTTCGAGAATACTTTATCTAGAGACAACATAACTAAAGCACTTTGAAGTTTTGGAAGTATATTTTGATTATTAAATTACCATGTTCAATGCTTTTACCACTACTAATTGCAACAAATGGTATCGATATGTTGATCAATGTGATTTAATAGCGTGATTGACCGTCTACGGTTGCTTCTCCGTTATTACAAAAGCAATACATGCACAAGGAACCAACGGATGCTACTTAGAATTAACCGCAGCATTATTAGTGTGTAAGCAGCCCTGTCGTCCTGCTTAGTCGCGCTTAGTCGACGACTAAGAAGCTTTTCTCAGATTTTTTTTCAATTTTTTACCCGAAGTCATAGAAAAAAATGTGCAAAATCAACAACAAACTAACGCCCCATAAGATATCAATCGAAATTTCCAACCTGTACCTACCAACGCTCTGTTACCCTATTTCTTTCAGAACTTCATATTGAACATTTTACCGCCCTGTAAAAATTCCATCGAAATTTTTGAGCTGTATCAACGCCCTAGAGTAATTTCACATTATTCCACGTAGATCAAAATTGAAAACTACAAGCTGTATCAACGCCCTGGAGTAATTTTACTTTGTCCCATATAGATCCGTAGCATCCTAACGCCCTGTATGACATCAATTAAAAATTCAAGCTTTATCAACGCCGAAGAGTAACTTGACCTCCCTTATGTAGACCAAGTGCATCCTTAGGCCCATCTTTACGCCCCACATCACTTGAATATTATAAGAATTATCAACGCCCTGGAGTAACTTGGACTCGTGCCATGTACATCAGCTGCATCTTAACGCCCTGTGGGACAAATGTCAAGATGTACAAACGCCCTTGACTGATTTGACCTTGTCTCACGTAGATCAGGTGTACCTCAATTACCTGCATCGATTGAAAGCTACAATCTATTGACGCCCTAGAGTGATTTGAACTTGTCTCATATACATCAGCAACATCTTAACGTACAGGGCTGTAGGACATTATTAAAAAATGTCAAGCTGTTTAAATGCCCTTGACTAATTTAACCTCATCCCAAGTAAATCAAGTGCATCTTGACGCCATGTGTGACCTCAATAGAAACTCCAAGCACTATCAATGCCCTGGAGTAATTTGACCTAATCCTATGTCGATCAAATACATCTCATCGCCCTGTAGGATATCCATTGAAAATTCAAGCTTTATCAACGTCCTGGAGTAATGTGACCTCATTTTACGTAGACCAAGTGCATCTTTACGCCCTGTAGGACATCAATTGAATATTCAACGCCCAGGAGTGAATTGACCTTGTTACATGTAAATAAGCTGCATTTAACGCCCTGTGGGACAAATGTTAAGATGTATAAACGCCCTTCACTTATATGACCTTGTCTTACGAAGATCAGGTGCACCTCAATGCCCTGTATCGATTGAAAATTCCAATCTGTATTGACGCCCTGGAGTAATTCAACCTTGTCTCACGTAGATCTTAGATAAGGTGCACATTAACGCCCTGTAGGACATCAATTGAAAACTCCATGCAGTATCAACGTCCTGGAGTAATTTGGACTCGTGTCATGTAATCAATTCATATTCACGCCCTGTTCGATATCTGTTTTCCTTATCTTATGACCTTGTTCAATGACCTTGTCTTACGTAAATCAGGTGCAACCTAATGCCCTGTATCCATTGAAAATTCCAAGCTGTATCAATGCCCTGGAGTAATTTGAGCTTATTTTATGTAGATCAGGTACATCGCATCGCCCTGTAGGACATCAATACAAAATTCCAAGCTTTTGCAAAGCCCTGGAGTAATTTGGCCTTATATCACATAGTTCAGAAACATCTTAACACTTTGTATAACATCAATCGACCAAGCTATATCAATGGTCTGCAGTAATTCTATTTATTCCATATAGATCTTTGCAAGATCTGGAGGATATTTAAGCCCTGTTTAAAATCAATAGAAATTTCTTAGTAGTATCAACGCCCTGGAGTAATTTGACTTCATCCTTTGAAGATCAGGTGCATCTCAACGCTCTGATTGATGTCATCGAAATTGTCAAAATATATCAACGCCCTGGATTAATTTGTTCCTTTCTCACGTTTATCTTAACGTCCTATATGTCATCAATTAGAAATTCTAGCCTGTTCAACGTCCTGGAATATTTTAAGCTTATCTTATGTAGTTCAGGTGCGTTCAAGGGCGTTAACTTTAGAACATCAATTGAATATTCCAAACTGTATTACCGCCCTGGAGTAATTTGACCTTATTCTAAGTAGATCAGGTAGATCTCAATGCTCTGTAGGTCATTACTTGAAAATTCCAAGCTCTATCAACATCCTGCAGTAATTTAATTTAAGTCCACATTAATGAATTGAATCGTAACGCCATGTAAAAATCAATCATTTTTTTCATTCTGTATCAACGCCCTGAAGTGATAATACTTTGTTTCTCGTAGATCAGCTGCATTTTAACGCCCTGTAAAAAAAAACAATTAAATTTTGTTTGCTCTCTGACCTTAACTAACGTATATCAAGTGGAGAGTAGTATTTGGTACTTTAGTTGCGTCGTCTGCTCTTGCGAGAACGAGCGATGCAGTCAAGATCAATGTTGATTGTGTATGCTGAGCAATTTATTTATTATATTTATTTATTTATTTATTTATTTATTTATTTATTTATTTATTTATTTATTTATTTATTTATTTATTTATTTGTTTATTTATTTATTTATTTATTGTCGTCAATCATGTTTGTAGACCGTTACAGAGAGTTTCTTATGCGCTAGTTACACTGTATTATTGGTGAGTTCTTTCCGTTTTATAGGGCTCATTCATTTATTTCATAACGCTAAAATTGACCATTTTGGACACCCACCCAACGCTTTTGTGGGACCCCTTTTGTAACGCTTTTTGTGTGAACATTATTCAATTTTTGTATGAGCCGTAACATCCTTAGGACACCCACCCACCCCCTAAAGCGTTATGATATTTGTGAATGGGCCCATACGTTGTTTACAATATCTATATTTTGTCTCATATTATATTTCCATACTATTTGTCAAACGATTTTGCTACTTTTCCTCGAATGTCGCTTCTGCGAATGACAGTTCCCCGGATTTTCCTCGAATTCCATTGTTCCGAATGACCTGTCGCTTCGAGAAGTGATGTAGTTCATGAAGGTGCAAAAATAGTTCTCAGTGACAGAGTGCTACCAGATGACTGGTCCGTCCACTACTCTGAAATGTATTAAGTTGTGAAACGGGATATTCGGAGAACAGACATTCAAGGGACTGACGTTCGAGGAAACGACATTTGGGGAATCAATATGTAGGGCAAAGTAGCACAATCCCTTAATTAAATGGGCTGTATGCGCTTTATCCCAAATATTCGGTATTATTAAAGAAATTGTTGGTTAAATTATCTTGAGAGATCCTTCGATAACAGCACGTGATTATTAAGAGGCCCAAGACCACTCTCGAAGTTTGATGAAATATGTTAATGTTTATAGCTGAAAAAAATTTCAACTTATATGTTCTTAAGACAGGCAGTTCATACCCTTGTTTATTTTGGACCAATAATTTTCAAGTGAACTTTCATAATCAAGTATGCAAAAAGAGTAGCATTTTCGTGTTATTAAATTTGATAAAATTCTGTAATTGATACTTGACAATTCCAAGATTCACAAATATATCCAACGTAAAACTACAAAAGATAAAACCATAGCGAAATATATTGAAATCCAGAGCAATTGTTGACTTTTTTTTTTCATTTTGATATCACTTCAAGAGCGATATTTTATTTTAATTTAAGCCGGCCATAGCTGTAAACGCGCAGCTATTCAGCAAGACCAAGCTGAGGGTCGTGGTTGGTAAATGGCTGGGCATGGCGTACCATTGGTACCTCGCGTACCTACAGGAATAAAATAGACCCCATTGTGTGGTCCTTAGCCTCTTGCCTAGCAACTCCTATCCCTACCTCCTCGTGGTACTGGCCGGGGTACGAGTAACCTTGGGGAAGATCGGGTAACCAACCCCCGGTGGGAACTTTGGTCGTATGCTGACAGGGAAGGGGGGGTTAGCTTCTGCAAACCTTGAGCGTCTGTACTCCATGTTAGGAGCGGCTCACAACAGCGTCTGTTCCCCATGTCAGGGGCGGCTGATCATCGTCCGAGTGCCAGAGAAGGACTCTAAGCTAAACTGCGCACTATGGCCCTCCGAACATTTAGGGGGAATGGTCCTCCGGAAATCTAGGGGGTTGGTGTCAGGCCCTGCAAGCCAGCCGTAAAAATACACCAGCACAGGAACGTCAACGAGAGAATACGGACCGGAACAATCGGCAAAGACCACAGCGACGAAAATGGACTAGCGATTGGAAACTCGGTACGTGGAACTGCAAATCTCTCAACTTCATCGGAAGCACACGCATACTCACCGATGCACTGAAGATCCGCGGTTTCGACATCGTAGCGCTGCAGGAGGTGTGCTGGACAGGTTCGATGGTGCGAACATTTAGAGGTAATCATACCATCTACCAGAGCTGCGGCAACACACGTGAGCTGGGAACAGCTTTTATAGTGATGGGTGATATGCAGAGGCGCGTGATCGGGTGGTGGCCGATCAACGAAAGAATGTGCAAGTTGAGGCTCAAAGGCCGGTTCTTCAACTTCAGCATCATAAACGTGCATAGCCCTCACTCCGGAAGCACTGATGATGACAAGGACGCATTTTACGCGCAGCTCGAACGCGAGTACGACCGCTGCCCAAGCCACGACGTCAAGATCATCATAGGAGATTTAAACGCTCAGGTTGGCCAGGAGAAGGAATTCAGACCGACGATTGGAAAGTTCAGCGCCCACCGGCTGACGAACGAGAACGGCCTACGACTGATAGATTTTGCCGCCTCCAAGAACATGGCCATTCGCAGCACCTACTTCCAGCACAGCCTCCCGTATCGATACACCTGGAGATCACCACTGCAGACGGAATCACAAATCGACCACGTTTTGATCGATGGACGGCACTTCTCCGATATTACCGACGTCAGAACCTATCGTGGCGCTAACATTGACTCCGACCACTACCTGGTGAGGGTGAAACTGCGCCAAAAACTATCCGTCATTAACAATGTACGGTATCGACGCCCGCCTCGGTATAACCTAGCGCGACTGGCCCAACCGAACGTCGCTGCCGCATACGCGCAGCATCTCGAGGTAGCGAGCTTGACGAAGCCCCTCTTGAGGACTGCTGGAGCAACATAAAAGCAGCCATCAACAACGCAGCCGAGAGCATCGTCGGGTACGTGGAAAGGAGAACATGTGACGATTGGTTCGACGAAGAATGCAGGCAGGTTTTGGAGGAGAAGGATGCAGCGCGGGCTGTAATGCTGCAGCAAGGAACGCGACATAACGTGGAGCGATATAAAAGAAAACGAAAGCAGCAAACCCGCCTATTCCGGGACAAAAAGCGCCGCCTGGAAGAAGCGGAATGTGAAGAAATGGAACAGCTGCATCGTTCACAAGAAACGCGAAAGTTCTACGAAAAGCTTAACGCATCCCGAAAAGGCTTCGTGCCGCGAGCCGAAATGTGTAGGGATAAGGACGGAAGCATCTTTACGGACGGACGTGAGGTGATTGAAAGGTGGAAGCAGCACTACGATGAACACCTGAATGGCACGGAGAACACAGGCGCCGAGGGTCACGACAGCGAAGGAAGTGGCTACGTCAGCACGGCGGATGAAGGAAACCAACCTGCCCCCACATTGAGGGAAGTAAAGGATGCCATCAACCAGCTCAAGAATAACAAGGCCGCTGGTAAGGATGGTATTGGAGCTGAACTCATCAAAATGGGCCCGGAGAGGTTGGCAGCCTGTCTGCACCGGCTGATTGTCAGAATCTGGGAAACGGAACAGCTGCCGGAGGAGTGGAAGCAAGGGGTCATATGCCCTATCTACAAAAAGGGCGACAAACTGGAATGTGAAAACTATCGTGCGATCACTATCCTGAATGCCGCCTACAAAGTGTTATCCCAGATTATCTTCCGTCGTCTATCACCAATAACAAATGAGTTTGTGGGAAGTTATCAAGCTGGTTTCATCAACGGCCGCTCGACAACGGACCAAATCTTCACTGTACGGCAAATCCTCCAAAAATGCCGTGAATACCAAGTCCCAACGCATCACTTGTTCATCGATTTCAAAGCGGCTTATGATAGCATCGACCGCGAAGAGCTATGGAAAATCATGGACGAGTACAGCTTTCCCGGGAAGCTCACAAGACTAATAAGAGCAACGATGGACGGTGAGCAGAACAGCGTGAAGATTTCGGGCGAACATTCCAGTTCGTTTGAATCCCGCCGGGGACTTTGACAGGGTGATGGACTTTCGTGCCTACTGTTCAACATCACGCTAGAAGGTGTCATGCGGAGAGCCGGGTTCAATAACCGAGGTACGGTTTTCACAAGATCCAGCCAATTTGTTTGCTTCGCGGATGATATGGATATTGGCGGCAGAACATTTGGAACGGTGGCAGACCTGTACACCCGCCTGAAACGTGAAGCGACAAAAGTCGGCCTGGTGGTGAATGCGTCAAAAACAAAGTACATGCTGATAGGCGGAACCGAGCGCGACAGAGCCCGCCTGGGAAGCAGTGCTACGATAGACGGGGATACTTTTGAGGTGGTTGATGAGTTCGTCTACCTCGGATCCTTGTTAACGGCTGATAACAACGTTAGTCGTGAAATACGGAGACGCATCATCAGTGGAAGTCGCGCCTACTATGGGCTCCAGAAGAAGCTGCGATCGAGAAAGATTCACCCTCGCACCAAATGTACCATGTACAAAACGCTTATAAGACCGGTGGTCCTCTATGGACATGAAGCATGGAACATGCTGGAAGAGGACCTGCAAGCACTTGGAGTGTTCGAACGAAGGGTGCTTAGGACGATCTTTGGCGGAGTACAGTAAACCCAAATAACACCAAATACATCTTTTTGTGCAGCATTAACGATATATTGTTATATTGAAGCTCTACTTGAGTATTATATAACATCTTGTGTTATATATGAGTTATAGTACAGTATTCGTAAAACATGTCATTCAAGATCATAAATTAGAAATAACTCAAACGGTCTAGGTATTATTATAGTAGCTTCATGAGCGTTAATAGAACTTTTTCAAGATTGCGCTAAAAAAGTATTTTGAATTAGTTTTGAATAACATTGAAACACCATGAAGATGCATTAACATCAGGCAAGTTGTTCATATTGACCCGGGCCTTTCTAACCCACTCCCGTATGACGCTCAAAGTTTTGATCTTAATTTTTAAGGTGACAATAAGACAATTTTTAGCTGGTATAAACTTTACAAACCATTTTACACCTATCAAAGTGGAGGCTATATAAGCACTTCGCACGACTTTTCCACACTTTTACAATCAGACATACGATGCCACAAAAATTTGATAAAAAAATTAAAAAAAGTTTTCTCCCGGTCTCGAACACGTGATCTTTGGATTCAGAAGTCAACACCTTATCACTACACCACCAAGTAATGCATAGTGGAGTCGAAATTGTTCACCAATATAAATGCAAGCATTCTATACAGTAGCACATGCTCTGTTACTCTTTGAAGTCCATCGTCATCACAGCTAAGCTACAGCGATTGCATTCGATGCTATTTGAGATATTGACATATGATGTGTTACAACAGTATTATAATCCTATTGAAAAACATCTTGTGGTGAAATACGGTCATTGTAAGGTTTGATGATTACAAGTTGCCTCACAACGTTCAATCAAAAAAACATATGTTTCTGATGCGTATTGAATACGTTGATTATACAAGTATATGACTTCATTACCTTTCTTGAAAATGAGATGCTAAGTAAAACGTCAATAGCGCATTATAAACACCTGTTTGAGCCAACTTGATCATTTGAGATTTATGCATGTTATTTTTACGTCGTAAATACGTTGTTCGAAAAAACTATACAAGCGCTTCAGTTGTCACGTGGTACGTACGAATGCAGAGTAAAAATTTGCCGGGGGCAACATTGACGGTTCAAAAAATTGCCACGGCATAGTATATAAAGTCGTTTGGTTTATGCTGTCCGAATGTCAATTTGAGAAGTGAGCGCAATAAACACATTGTGATTATCCACAAATAGTGTGTTATTCAGGGTAGTTTGATTGATATTAATGTGGATGTTACTTAGTAACATAATTTTCATAGAAAGTTAAGAATATTTAATCGATAAACATCCGAACATTTTTTGACGGCACTGCAGGCTTCGTGAGGAAGACGCCATATTGTGTTTCTGACATTGGGAATTGATCCGCTGAAAAATTCTATGATTGCACACATATTATTAGGATAGTTTGTTTTGTTTTTCCATTTCATTGAGGCGCATGAATTTACAATTAATACAATTGTGCATTTCACAATAAATCTGGAGCCGCACACAGTTTGAGTACACTATTGGGAATCAACAGAAGAAAAGTTAATAGTCACCATAAGCAATTCGTGAAGAGAAAAAAAAACATTCGCTTTCATTATTTTGATTTTGTTTTGAACTGATGCTATCAAAACAAAAATAGATGTAATATGTAAAACAATACATCTTCTTAGCGTCAATATAACAAGTAAGTATTAGTGATGCTATGTAATATATCTTTAACACATAATTGTATGTTCTAATGATGTATTGGGAAACATCTTCTATGACTTGAAAGATGTTTTATAAGCCGCCATTTTTTGCGCTGTTTCGGTGATATAAGTGTACAAAATAAAGTTATCCATATTCACCACAAAACATACCAATTTGTATGAATCAAGTATTTTATTCATTTATAAAACAAGTTGTGTTACTTGGGAAACGGTGTGTGGCGGCGGAGAATGAACCACGAGCTCGCTGGGCTCTACGGCGAACCCAGTATCCAGAAGGTTGCGAAAGCCGGAAGGGTGCGCTGGGCAGGGCATGTTGCAAGACTACCGGACAACAATCCTGCAATGATGGTGTTCTCGTCGAATCCGGTTGGCACAAGAAGGCGAGGAGCACAGCGAGCGAGGTGGCTTGATCAGGTGCAACAAGATCTGGAGAACGTGGGCCAAAATCGAAGTTGGAGAGACACAGCCATGGACCGAGTAAATTGGCGTAACATCGTTAACGAGGTTTTATCAAATTAATTGATGTAACACCAACTAAATAAATAAATAAATAAATAATAAGCTGAGGGTCGTGGGTTCGAATACCACCGGTCGAGGATCTTTTCGGGTTGGAAATTTTCTCGATTTCCCAGGGCATAGAATATCTTCGTACCTGCCACACGATATACGCATGTAAAAAATGGTCATTGGCACAGTAAGCTCTCAGTTAATTACTGTGGAAGTGCTCATAAGAACACTAAGTTGAGAAGCAGGTTCTGTCCCAGTGGGGACGTAATGCCAGAAAGAAGATTTGGCTGAAAATTGAACACCTCTTCTTAAAGTTAAAAAAAGTTCGAACGTTCTAGACAGTGCTGGGAATGATAATAGTAGTAGGATTGAATTTTCGCGAAAATCACGTGGCTCTCCCAGTACAGTAATTCAAAAACTTGAATCTCATCAAGTAGCCTCTGTTGGGTGCATGAATTTTCTAAATCATGAGTGTCATTGGAGGCTCTAAATGCGGGAAATAGCGTAGATGTACCAATAGTGGAGGTACTAAGCATGATTGAACTTCATTTAACCGTCTAAATTCAAGAAGCGCAATTAATGTACATGCTAATGTTGTAATGGGAAGTAACTAGTATTGACTTAATGAGAAAAATGATTTCATCGCAGTAATCCACGGCATGTCAGAGAAAAATAATACCTCCACTATTGGTACATTGTTCCTTTAGTTGTGGTATATTTTTAATTTGTGTTCCTATAGTTGCGGTATCCATTGTTTTCTTATGGGATCCTCAACTATAGGAGCACTTTACCGCAACTATTGGTACAGGTAAGAAAAGTTTTAGCAATTTAAGTGATATTTCATCAGTTTTAAAGCAATTTGAACGCTCTTTTCAACCATTATGTGCATCAACAAGCCAATGCGTCGATTGGCAGTGTTCTTGCTGTGGCTAATATAATAAAATCAGTGAATACGGCACTACCGCAACTATAGGAACACCCACAACTAAGGGAACACTTACCCTAGAGCATTTTTCTACAGTAATTTTGGGTTGCCCTTAGCAATGGGTGTTTTGCAATTTTCAAGGCATTTTGCCTACAGCAGCGATGGGGGTGAGTTTCACTGGCTTCGCTGACTGTGATTGGCTTTGTTTGGCTACTGTAGAGTGAATTTCAGATTTTTTCCCAACCCTGGTTCTAGATGTCATGCTTTTAGAAAACTCAAAAAAAGTCTTTGTTAACTTAATTATTTGATTAATTTTTTTAAAGCAAAAAATATAATATTTTTCTATATGTATGTATAATATATGAATAATTTACGTTCAAATATAATCAATCATTTGAAACATTGAATATTAGGTATTAATTTATTTATGCTTAACTTTAAAACTTTTCTTTGCTTCCTAATCAAATTTTCTTAGTCTGACAGGACTGAGAATACGCATAATACTTGGTTAAAAAACGTTTCGAGTTATGGTTGAGTAATTATCGCTGAAATGTGATTACCATTGGCATACATAATTAGAATTACAGTTTGTGTAGTATTTCGCTTCAATTTCATAAAACTAGAGGAGAAGCGTTTTGGTTAATTAAAATTGCGAGGCAAATGAACTGACCAATCAAGTTTAAACCCTCATAAATAAAAAACAAAAAATAACTCAAAATGCTAAAAGACAGAGTTTATTTCATGGATTGAGATTAGTTTTAAAGTGCACATCGTAATAGTCTTAGTTGTAAGACTCTAATAAATAGTCACAGGCATTTGTATGGTAGTTTCAATTGATACAAGGAGTAAATAATTTTCACTTTTTACATTAGCAAATTTATCAACTGAATCCTTTTAAGCCCATGTACTTGATATCTTCGTTCCATATTTTAATAGAAATGGAATACAAACTAAATACGTGCAAAATCATATTAGTTCTCGTTTGTTAGGAATGTATATTGAAGTATTTGTGATATTTGTAATTTTTATATATTAAATGTTGCTAAGGGTTTTTGGATTTCCGTTTATGATCTGTACAGACTAAAAGTCGAAAACCCATAGCAAATATAACCTCCGTCATAGATAATCCCTATATACTAACATATGTGTGATATTTCTTATGAGAAAACATCATAACGCCTGGAAACAGAAGCGCCCTCTGGGCTATAGTAACGCCCCCCTCATAAAGGGACGACTAAGAAGCTCAAATTTTACGACGACAGGGCTGTGTGTAAGTAATGGAGTTCTCATTCCTTTAACTAAGCAGGTTGGGTGACAAAAAGTCGAAAGACAAAATGTCGAATGCCAAAACGTCGAATGCCAAAACGTCGAAAGGACAAAACGTCGAAGGGACAAAACGTCGAATGCCAAAATGTCGAATGCCAAAACGTCGAATGCCAAAACGTCGAAAGAAAAAAACGTCGGATGGATAAAACATGGAACAGACAAAAAACCGAATGTCTGACAAAACATCTATCTATTCAAGGATATAAACGTATAAAGAGAAAATCGATAAAAATGTAACGTGAGATTCAAAAATTAAACGGTGTTTTGAACAGTTAAGGCAGTGAAAATATTTTTTACAATGTTATTACCGTGGTACCGTAATTTTTAGTTGGTATTGGTATATTAAAAAGTCGAATTGAAAATTACCAAGACTTGGCGAAATTGTTGAAATTGATGATTTAAACAATATCTAAGTTTAAATCATCAAGTTTCAAAACATGTGTTAGAGTGTCTCATCAAAGTGTTAATATTAGTCAAACATTTAGCGTGTTTTGAAATAAAAATATCAATTAACTCTAATTAAATTAATTGTATCGTATTTGGTTTTCATTGTTTTTTCAATTAATACTTGTATTGTTCTTTCTATTTTGGTACTGTCTCACTATCGCTTAAATTATAAAACTGTATAAATTCTCTACACCAAAAAAACAACGTCTAACGTTTCTGAACAGATAATCGATTCAGTTGTACGTATTCGACAAAAGAATGAGTAAGTTTTCAAAGAATAAAGAATTTACTAATTGTTTAAAATTATGTGTTAGTTGTTAGTATTTAGTTTACAACACATTGGAAATGTTAAACATTCAAATGAAATTAAGTTATTGAAATTATCATGTTTGGTAATATCATCCCACTTTACACAAAATGTTATATATTAATTTATATACCGTTTTGAATCATATTACGGACACCTTCGAATTCCGGACACTCTACTTTGTATGGGAAACATTTCACACGAAATGTTTCAATTTTTGCTTTTCGAAAGTTCGAGGCTCGTTTTAATAAGCTTTTACTATACAAATCTATGCAAACTAATAATGTTCAACTGCCTTAGACGTCTCGTTAGTGGCTTGATGACTTCTACTGATGGTTTGTTTTTTCTATTAATGAGTTCCATGAGCTGTCCGGAATTCGATTCAAAGTGTCCGAAATATGAGGCAAATGTTAGGAAGCGTCCGGAATAAGAATCATAAAAAGGCCACACATTTTGATTTATTTAAAAACATTCAAGTTGCAGAAGCGTATTCTTTACCTAACATACGAAAGTTAAGGGTTTCCGACGCTCGATAACGCTGAGAAATCAAACAGAATGATTTATTTTGTATGCTCTATGCTGAGTTATACTTCACTAAGGCCTTAAGTGTCCGTAATATGAATCAAAACGGTACTAAACAACATGAACTACAAACACTATAGTAACAATAGCATGATGTCACATTTACGGAACTCTAAGATAGACGAAACTGATCAGTTTGAACAACAGCAATAGATTAGTCAGTAAGAATCCAATCGATAGACATGCAATTCGCGCGCCTTGATTCACTAAAATAAAGAAGTTTTATTGAATGTAACCGTTGAACGCTTTTATCGGAAGGAAAAGACTAGAAGAAGAGTTGAAAAAGGATGTTCATAGGAAAAGAAAAGGATCATGATTATTCACATAACGGGGGGATCTGCGGAATCCGTTGCTGAAAATACAACTTAACCCACGAACCTATATCCTCAACATCATGGTTGACTTGGTTGATTTGGTCATTTCTGTACTTCAAATTCAATTTGCTTCACAAAGTTCTTCTGTCTTCGTCTGAAATGGATGTAAGAGTGACATTTTTCTGAAAAAAAAAATTCCATGCATACTGCGATGAAAATTGTAAATTTTGCTGTTTCCAACGCCGTCCGCATCGCAACCGTTTTTTCCTTAGCAACACTAGTTATCCAAAATGACTGCTTTCGACGTTTTGTCCCTTCGACGTTTTGTCCCTTTCGACGTTTTGGGATTCGACGTTTTGGCATTCGACATTTTGGCATTCGACGTTTTGGCTTTCGACATTTTGTCTCTAAACCAACTAAGCAATACCGCGTTCTGCTGCGTCCGAATACAGGTCAATTGGGGTTACGAAATAAATATTTACGTGTTACTATCTTTGAGGAAGTCGTTGGATTCCTCTGCACTTCCACGAGAAGTCAATGGGAGTTTGGAAAATTGGAAGGGGTTATATTACAGATTCATCTAAGTAAACAAAACGCTTTATCACAGTATAGTCCTAGGAATCATCACATCATTTTCACTGGTTATACCTTGTTGTACCTCCCTCAAAACAAGATGAAGTCATCAACATAATGAATAAAATAAAAAAAAAAGTTGGGAGGCGAATGAATTGTATTTTAAAGCCTCTTCAATATATATTTAAATGCACAAAACATGACTGAAGAACCAATATAACGATACCTTTGATGACGAACCATTCAAAGATTTTGCATGATGCAAATCATGCAGCATCAATCCAAAAAAGTAATCTATCAGTATCTAAAGGAAAAGTCGACACTCATAGTATCGAATAAATAAAGGAACTAAACAAAATATAAGGCTTGTTGCATTCACTTATTTTGCAAAACGTGAAACAATGTTAATTTATACAATAAAATCCTACTGACTATTAATTAAACAAACACATATATAACCGTATCCCCTTCACTGTCATGAATAATATGTGAACCATCATATTTAGCTTATTTAAAATACTAGCCTATAACGATCTCATAAGTTGATAATCCAAACTCGACTGAGCAACAAGGTGCCACTTTCAAATTATTCAGTTTCATCAGTATGCTTGTTTGGGCCATAACGGAACACTGCCCCGCAAAACGCTGGAAATGGAACAAAATTTACAAAAACGAATCCATTTGCTTGTGATTTAACAAAGCACTGGGTTTCTTCAATGAAAGATACAAGTTGAATGCAAATCTGTTTAGTTGATTTGTGTCGCAGTAAATGCGTATTAAATGCGTGTTGAAAACACTATTTTAGAATCTTAATGACTCCAAAACTTCAAAGTACTCTAGTTATGTTGTATTTTTATAAAATATTCTCAAACTAACTGCAGAAATAATTGACTACTGTATCTTTTGAATGCTGAGGGTCAGTCGTATAGACATTTTTATTTGTAAATTATGTATTATTTCATAACAAAGACATATAAATAAGCTCTAATTTAAGGTGAAGATGAATCGAAGCCAAACCTCAAAACTTCAAGAGCACAAATCACAAATACCAGTTTAAGCTGAAAACTTAATCGATTGGTCACTAGCTGATGGTGACCAATCGATTTAGTTTTCAGCTCAAACGAGTGCACGGTTTTCCAGATTTGTGGTCTTGAAAATTTTAAGTTTGGCTTCGATTCATATTCACCTTGAACTTCATATAAATAATCATAAAAATACAAATCACTGTAATTTCAGATTTTCTCGACCAAATGATTTCAAATTTGTAGAGAAGGTGCTTGGATATCACATGTTTTGAATGCTTAATGCAAAGCTGGTGATAACTAAGCTGGTTTACAAGTTAATAATGATGCACCGTTGGGGAATATTTATAAACATGTGAATTTCCCTTCCAAAATAGCTCAAAACTTTCAAATCACGATAACTTTCGATTCCCTCGTTAAAATATTTTCAAATTCACGGAGGAGATGCTTGAGTGATATATCTTTCGAATGGTGGATGCCAAATTCTTGGACATTTTTTTATGTTAATAACGGTTTCTGGCACACCGTGACCCAAATTTTTGTTTTCGATTTAAATATCATTTTCAGTTGTCTAAAATCGTTCTAAACACGTTCTGGACAATGATTTGATTTTGGACAATGATCAGATTATTGGTTTTTTTTAATTTATATTTTTTAACGTCCCTATATTTTTTTTTTCGTTTTCTCTTAAAGCCTCTTCTAGTTCCTGATTTTGGGCAACAATAAAAATTCAAGTTTTTACAATACTTTTAAAAATATTAAATTTTCAATTTATTTTCTGGATTTTTTTATTTTTCGTGCAATTAACGGAAAAACAGGTTTGAAATTTATTCAATTTTGCGCATTTCTTTCACCAATGGACTATCGCAGAAGTTTTCACAAGTGCGGAAGCGCTAATAAAAGTGCGCATTTGCATCAAATCGGGTAGATCTCTTCGGGGGGCTTATTCATCGTAACGCAAAGAATAAGTGCTCTGAAGACACCAACAGGATTCAATGCAATCCCGCACTTTTATTCACATTTTCACACTTATGAGGCCGCACTTCGCAGTCCAGTAATGAAAGACATACACAATATCACCAAGCTCTTCATCTGAAAAAATATAAAAGGTATTTTTTTTATATTTAAGGTACTTCTTTTACATCACACGTTAAATAAACCCCAGGCATTTGTAGGTTATAAAAAAAAACAATTTTTCTAATTTTCAAGAATACAAAAAAGTTTCAAAAGTAATATAAACCTTTTCTTATATGCGTGTTATAAGTCAAGATTTAAGCCAAAAATAAAATTATTTTGATTTTCGAGCTTCAAAAAAATACACAAAATTCCAAGGTGTTCATTCTGTTCAGAATCCTCTCAGGATTCTGTTGCGCATCATCTCAGAATTCTATTAAGAATCCTCTCAGGATTCTGTTCCAAATCTTCTTAGGATTCTGTTCAGAATCCTCTTATGATTAGATCAGAATCCTATAAGGATTCTGCTCAGAATCCTCTCAGGATTCTGTTCAGTCTCCTCTTAGGATTTTGCTCACAACACAATACTTTTCACTTTTTCATCCATAAAAACGATGGGCTGCATATGACGTTTCGTGACAGCCGAATCTGGGCTGCATATGACTTTGATATTTTTCCTCTTCGCGGGTCTCTCTCAGTCCATAAGTAGAGTTACCTAGAGGTTTTCCTTAAAGAATTTTTTTACTGGCGTTTTAATCTTGATTTCCGCTTTCAAAAATCTTACCCAAGCTGCAAAACCCGTAATTCAAAGAAAGATCCAGAGCACTCTCTCTGAATTTTTCATCAAATTAACATTAGTTGTTCATTATTAAGAAAGTTGGCATTTCAAAAGAATAATAAATAATGAAAACATTATGTTCACATGTTTTGGAGCAGTCGAAGAATGATGATATTTTCAAAGAATAATAAATTCACTAGAGCTAAATATTTCAGTCAATGTTCAAAAAACTACTTCTAAAAAGTTTGAGTTCAGGTGAATAATCATCGAAATCCTAGATTTTTGGCATAATGATCAAATGATATTTCAATAAACCATTTAAAAATAAGCTTTCAACCAAATTTTCGTTCAACTAAACGTCATTTGACCCATATAAATGCTCCAAAGCAATTCGACCAAATGTCCTTTCGACCAAATGTCCTTTCGACCAAATGTCCTTTCGACCAAATGTACTTTCGACCAAATGTCATTCGACCAAGCGTCATTCGACCAAATGTCATTCGACGAAATGTCCTAAAGCCGAATTCTGCTTAGAACTCTCTCAGGGTTCTGCTTAGAACTCTCTCAGAATTTCGCTCAGAATCCTCTCAGGATTCTACTCAAAATCCTCTCAGAATTCTGCTTAGAACTTTCTAAGAAATCTGCTAAGAATCCTCGAAGGATTTTGCTTAAAATCCTCTCAGGATTCTGCTCCGAATTCTCTCATGGTTCTGCTCAGAATCCTATCAGGATTCTGCTCAGAATCTTATCAGGATTCTGCTCAGAATTCTCTCAGGATTTTGCTCAGAATTCTCTCAGGATTCTGCTCAAAATTTTCTCATGAATCTGCCCAGAATCCTCTCAGTATTGTGCTCAAAATACTCTCAGGATTCTTCTCAAAATTCTCTCAGGATTCTGCTCAGAATTCTGTCAGGATTTTGCTTAGTACTCTCTCTGGGTTCTGCTTAGAACTCACTCAGCATTTCGCTCAGAGCTCTCTCAGGATTCTACTCAAAATCCTCTCCGGATTCTGCTTAGAACTCTTTAATGAATCTGCTCAGAATCCTCTCAGTATTATGCTCAAAATCCTCTCAGGATTTTGCTCAGAATTTTTTCAGGATTCTGCTCAGAATTCTGTCAGGATTCTGCTTAGCAGTCTCTCAGGATTTTGCTTAGAACTCTCTCAGGATTTTGTTCAGAATCCTCTCAGTATTCTACTCAAAATCCTCTCAGAATTCTGCTTAGAACTCTCTTAGAAATCTGCTCAGAATCCTCAAAGGATTCTTCTTAAAATCCTCTCAGGATTCTGCTCCGAATTCTCTCATGGTTCTGCTCAGAATCCTATCAGGATTCTGCTCAGAATCTTATCAGGATTCTGCTCAGAATTCTCTCAGGATTCTGCTCAAAATTCTCTCATGAATCTGCCCAGAATCCTCTCAATATTATGCTCAAAATACTCCCAGGATTCTGCTCAGAATTCTCTCAGGATTCTGCTCAGAATTCTCTCAGGATTCTGCTCAGAATTCTGTCAGGATTTTGCTTAGCACTCTCTCTGGGTTCTGCTTAGAACTCACTCAGGATTTCGCTCAGAATCCTCTCAGGATTCTACTCAAAATCTTCTCCGGATTCTGCTTAGAACTATTTAATGAATCTGCTCAAAATCCTCTCAGTATTATGCTCAAAATCCTCTCAGGATTTTGCTCAGAATTCTTTCAGGATTCTGCTCAGAATTCTGTCAGGATTCTGCTTAGCAGTCTCTCAGGATTTTGCTTAGAACTCTCTCAGGATTTTGCTCAGAATCCTCTCAGTATTCTACTCAAAATCCTCTCAGAATTCTGCTTAGAACTCTCTTAGAAATCTGCTCAGAATCCTCAAAGGATTCTTCTTAAAATCCTCTCAGGATTCTGCTCCGAATTCTCTCATGGTTCTGCTCAGAATCCTATCAGGATTCTGCTCAGAATCTTATCAGGATTCTGCTCAGAATTCTCTAAGGATTCTGCTCAAAATTCTCTCATGAATCTGCCCAGAATCCTCTCAATATTATGCTCAAAATACTCCCAGGATTCTGCTCAGAATTCTCTCAGGATTCTGCTCAGAATTCTCTCAGGATTCTGCTCAGAATTCTCTCAGGATTCTGCTCAGAATTCTCTCAGGATTCTGCTCAGAATTCTGTCAGGATTTTGCTTAGCACTCTCTCTGGGTTCTGCTTAGAACTCACTCAGGATTTCGCTCAGAATCCTCTCAGGATTCTACTCAAAATCTTCTTCGGATTCTGCTTAGAACTCTTTAATGAATCTGCTCAAAATCCTCTCAGTATTATGCTCAAAATCCTCTCAGGATTTTGCTCAGAATTCTTTCAGGATTCTGCTCAGAATTCTGTCAGGATTCTGCTTAGCAGTCTCTCAGGATTTTGCTTAGAACTCTCTCAGGATTTTGCTCAGAATCCTCTCAGTATTCTACTCAAAATCCTCTCAGAATTCTGCTTAGAACTCTCTTAGAAATCTGCTCAGAATCCTCAAAGGATTCTTCTTAAAATCCTCTCAGGATTCTGCTCCAAATTCTCTCACGGTACTGCTCAGAATCCAATCAGGATTCTGCTCAGAATCTTATCAGGATTTTGCTCAGAATTCTCTCAGGATTTTGCTCAGAATTCTATCAGTATTCTGCTTAGAATTCTATCAGTATTCTGCTTAGAATTCTGTCAGGATACTGCTTAGCACTTTCTCAGGAGTCTGCTTAGAACTCTCTCATAAATCTGCTCAGAATCCACTCAGTATTATACTCCAAATCCTCTCAGTATTCTGCTCAGAATTCTGTCAGGATTCTACTTAGTCTCCTCTCAGGATTCTGCTCTGAATTCTGTCAGGATTCTGCTTAGTTTCTTCTCAAGAATCTGCTTTGAACTCTCTCAGGTTTCTGTTTAGAATCCTCTCAGGATTATGCTTGGAACTCTCTCAGGAATTTGCTCAGAATTCTCTCAGGATTCTGCTCAGAATCCAATCAGGATTCTGCTCGGAATCCTATCAGGATTCTTCCCAGAATCCTCCCAGAATCATCTCAGGATTCTGCTCCCAATCCTCGCAAGATTCAGCACACATTTCTATAAGAATTATGCTCAGAATTCTCACAGGATTCTGCTCAGAATTCTTTCAGGAATCTTCTCAGTCTCTTCTAAAGATTCGGCTCAGAATCCTATCAGGATTCGCTCACAACTCTCTCAGGATTTTGCTTAGAACTCTCTAGAATTCTCTCGGAATGCTACTCAAGATCCTCTCAGGATTCTGCTCAGAATTCTCTCAGGATTCTGCTCAAAATCCTCAGGCTTCTGCTCATAATTCTCTCAAGATTCTGCTCAGAATACTCCTCGTCCCGTATTCTCGTACAAAGTACATCGGAGCAATCCGTAGCAGTTGTCAAATAAGTTTTGTTTTTATAAATAAAGTCGCATAAGAGTACAGATTAGATCGCAATAAAATCTACACAATAGCATTGCATCATATATAATATGCACGTATATCGCCATCACTTCTGTACGTATAAGACCTTTTCAAGAAATCTCATACGTGAAACTTTGCACACATAAGCATCGCAAAAGGTGATTTCATTATACGTACATTCTGGTTGCCTGGGAAAGAATTTTGAACTAACAGTAAAGATGGAACTGGAATCGAATTAGTTAGCCAATTTGAATTAGTATGCCATCCTACAGCTTCAAGCATAAAAATAACGGCTGAGTTTTTTCTTTCTTCTATTGACATTTTTTAAATATCTCATTGTTTTAGGCGACTTGCCGAAATCATTGTCCTTTGCTCAATTCGATCGCTCCCAATTGTTCATGAAATGAAACCATTGAATCAGAATTCCATTCTTCAAGGATAACGGGAGTTATATTGCTAGTTATATGAGCTATTTCGTGCCGTTTTACAAAAAAGGACGACAATGAATCGATCCTGATGTCACACTCAAATGAATTTTCGCTCCCCCATACGTTAAATCCATTGGTCAATAGTCGTCACGAGCGCAATCGTTTCAAACCAAATCAATACCGCGTTAACAATTACAATTGCAATGGTCGTCTCCAAAAGCGCCAGCCACTCATCACTTCATCAGATTCATCAGGGATTTCCATTAGCATCGTTCTAACTTCCGCGGCTACAAAGCAAAGCCAAGCCGACGATGTATAGATTCGCTTCCCAGTTAGTCCTGGAGCTTTGGGTAATAAAAATTTCCTTGATTTCCTTGGACATATAGCATCATTGTGCCTACCACGCGATATACGAATAGGGGAAATGGCAGCTTTGGGAAAGAAAGCTCTCTATAAATAACTGTGGAAGTGCTCATTGAACACTAAGCTAAAAAGCTGGCTCTGTCGCAGTGGGGACGCACAATGGGGCAGATCGCTGTTTTCGACGGCCAAAACCTCTAGTACTCTAGATATGCACCCTAGAGGTTTGGTGTCTTCGACAAAGTGTTTTGGAATAACTTGTACTATATTTTGACACATTCAGATTTGATCTAGATAAGTGAAAACTGATCTAGAACAGTTTTATCTTTTGATAGGAGCGTCCTAGCAAAAAACTTTCTTCTGCAAAGTTGTTCATTGAAGCATTTTTGACATTTCTTCAGAAGACACTTACACTCTATCACTGACGTGGATTACGATATATGACAATTTAGTAAAAACAGTCAAAAAATCGATTTTGACCATTTTTTCATACAAAAAATGTGTTAAAAAATATTTTGTCACCAAGTCTCAGAAGCTTAACTATAAGAAAGTAAATTTACTTCATTTACTAGCAAAATTTTCAGATTTAATTATATTTTTGGTAAAAACTGTCTAAAAATAGTGTTTTACAAAATCCAGGATAACTCATAAAACGGCAGATGGCGGCAGCTAATTTTTTGTATACGACTAGCCAAGAACATAAGTTTCATTGTCGCGAAAAAAGAAGAGTGGGGCCACGTGGGGCTTTTTTGTTGTGGTGGTTTGAAAACTTGATGAAAATATGTTAAAAAATGTTTATATTTGAGAAACCTTTCATGAATTTATATTTTTAAAAAGTATTTCTAAAACATATTGCATGTTGACGAAGTGATTTAAAAAAGCCATCACCAAACTGGTATCGTATAATATGGCTTTTATTAATCATAATACTATTACTCTAAAAAAAATCAAAGGATAGATAGATAGGTAGATACACATATGGGACAAATTATATTGAATTCCGTTTAAAAGTTTATTGAAATACCAGTTTAGAGATGACTTCTTCAAAACACTTCGTCAACATGCAATATGTTTCAGAAATACATTTGAAAAATAAAAATTCATGAAAAGTTTCACAAATATAAGCATTTTTAACCATAATTTCATCAAATTTTCAAACCACAACAACAAAAAAGCCCCACGTGGCCCCACTTTTCTTTTTTCGCGACAATGAAACTTATGTTCTTGGCTAGTCGTATACAAAAAATTAGCTGCCGCCATCTGCCTCTTCATGAGTTATCCTGAATTTTGTAAAACACTATTTTTAGACTGTTTTTACCAAAAATATAATTAAATCTGAAAATGTTGCTAGTGAATGATGTAAATTTACTTTGTTATAGTTAAGTTTCTCATACTTGATGACACAAAATGTTTTAATATTTTTTTTTATGAAAAAATGGTCAAAATCGATTTTTTTTCTGTTTTTACTAAATTGTCATATATCGTAATCCACGTCAGTGATAGAGTGTAAGTGTCTTCCGAAGAAATGTCAAAAATGCCTCAATGAACAATTTTGCAGAAGAAAGTTTTTTGCTAGGATGCTCCTATCAAAAGATAAAACTGATCTAGATCAGTTTTCACTTATCTAGATTAAATCTGAATGTGTCAAAATATAGTACAAGTTATTCCAAAACACTTTGTCGAAGACACCAAACCTCTAGGGTGCATATCTAGAGTACTAGAGGTTTTGGCCGTCGAAAACAGCGATCTGCCCCAGTGTGGGACGTAATTCCAAAAATAAGACCATCAGATTATCTTATTTTTGAATGACTCTCTTTCATTGACTCATTCTTCTCTTTCTGCTTCCGTTTTGTTCCAGGATCCGGACGCGTCGTACGACATCAATGGAAACGATTCGGACCCGATGCCACGGGACAATGGCGACAATAAGCACGGAACGCGATGTGCGGGAGAGGTCGCAGCTGTGGCCTTCAACAACTACTGCGGCGTCGGAGTGGCGTACAACGCCAGCATCGGAGGTAAGAATGGAACCAATACTATGGAATTCAGGTTGTGGATAATAGAGAACAATGCCGATATTTTGTGTTAGAAGTTACCTAGACTTTGGTATGGAAGGAGATTCCCAAAACAGTAAAATTTTCCATAAAAAACGAGCATGAAGCGGTATACTACACCGCTACCACAGGCTGTCACAATTTAGAAATTGCTCATCGTTTTACATCTGTCAATCGCGTCCCCAAGATTAATGATTGGAACAAATGCGACGTTTCGTGGGAAAAGGGTTACCTCTGCGGTCGGCCATCTCCGTCATCAATAGAGAACGGAGCGGATTTCTCATTGTGTTTACACCGAACCACCATTGGGTTGTGTTCTTGTCGTCATCGGTTGTCGGGCTGTTGGTTCAGCGGCCGACGGCGGCGAGACCGATGATTAATTGATTCGTAAGAAATTTTCGCGTTTGCCCGATAAATAACTAATCGGTTCACTGAGCCGAATGGCAGCGAGTGGCGTGATGTGCGCTCGCCGGGTGATCGATGATGGTACGAGAGGGTTCATTTGTTCGATTTGAAAGCAGGTACACGGATTTTGGGGTTGGTCCAGTGAGTTTGTGATATGTTGTTTAGCAAGAAATTTTGAGCCTTCAATTACCTATGTAATGATTTATGATCTGTATAATATGTGGATTACAGGGCTGGCAGCAAGAGACCTTGGTTACTATTACTAAAGCTTCAGAAAACACCCCAGAATTTCATTTTTGCCTGGAAATCTTCAAAAAATTCCTCTAGCAATTTTCCAACAAACAGTTTTTTTTATTTATTTTTTGATTTCTTTATTAGTATCTTTCCAAAAATTATTAATTTCCTATATCTAGGTATTCTGTGTTATTAGACAACACTTTCATCCTAATTTGGTAAAACAAATTTAAGATTTTATTAACATTTTTTAACAACATATTACATTTCAGATTTTCTACAGGTGAGTTGATTTCACCTGCTTATAAGAGAAAAAAACACGTTTTCAGTTTTCTTAACCTAACTTAACCTAAACATATAACGCATTTATCGTGGCAATAGTAGATTGTAACGATTTTTGCCTGAAATTATTAATTATTTTATTTGACATTTGTACCATGGAAAGTCATCAAATGATAAATACCTTCGATCAACTTAATGAAATCTGTGAGATTGATCTAGAAATTCGACAAAAATACCAAGTTTTGTCACATTGGTAATTATAACCGCATAACACTCACATTGAGATTATAAATGTGCCTCGTAGTTCACCATTTTGAAAAAGTCGTTGCAGTGTTGTGTTGTGTTGTAATATAGAATCCGTCTTCAAACCTAAAAATTAAAACGCAGGCATGATAGAGCGCTCTCCGTCGCCAATCAGACGACAATATATCTAAAACATCGTTTTTTCGACTTCCAGACTGAGAAAGCCATCCGAAAGTAGAATTCTAGTTCCAGTCGAAATTGCCATTACCAATTTATTATATCAACATTCAGAAATTTAAGTCCAATAAAATCGTGCTATACATAAAAAAATGTGCTCTTTCGATGAAGCTACAAAAACTGCAATTTTTGACGTTAACTACGTTTTACGGCAATATACTGGGTGTCAATTGGAAATTTAAAATGTTGCGACCGTCACGAAATTATGTAAGATTTTAAATACTTATAACTCAGCCATTTATCGGTAGATTTTCAATATTTTCCCACCAATAGGTCGGAAATTTATACAACATTTTACTCAAATCGAGAAAACTTGATTTTTGACGATAGACTGTCGAAAATTAGGAAAATGTCGATCCCTTTCTTACACAACCAAACTCGTTCATATTGTCTTCCACGATACCTTTGGGTTGGCTATTGCACTATGAAAGCAGATCAATTTCTGCTTCTTCGCGCATTCTTCTTTTGACGTTAACTACGTCTTACGGCAATATACTGGGTGTCAATTAAAAATCTAAAATGTTGCGACCGTCACGATATTATGTTAGAGTTTGAACTAAAGGAAGGCTGCAACAATGAGAATCGACTAAAATTCAACTGCAAAAAATCACTTGGCGTAGTTAACGTCATGCGGTCGTCTCTTGTACACAACCCCCTCTGATTTTTTCTACACTAAACAACTCAATTGTTTGGCATCGGTTTGTATTAGCATCATTCACTGCAATGCTGGGAAAATTGCAGGTTCTCACAGATCAAAGCTTAATACGATGGATACTAGCACATCACCCTATACCTTACTCAAAACCGAACAAAATGTCACTTAAAATCCTTTGTGTTTGGGCCTTTTTTTTGCTTCTTTGGTTTTCTTAGTTTATGGGCAGTTTCTATTTAGCACCTGCTAGGCATCTTTTTTTGTTCTTGTTTTGTCTGTTTCTGTTTTTTCAGTCTCTAAAAATCATATTTTAAACCCACTCAGTCACTACCAGCCCTGGGATAATTACAACTGAATCAACGAACAAACTTTTATTTCATTTATGGCTATCTTAAAGATAATCTAAACGTTTAAACATAAAGCTACCAATCTAGAGATTGATTACCATTGGTCATTCCACATTAATTGATTCCCTCCTTCCATTTGTTTCACAGGAGTTCGCATGCTGGACGGAACTGTAAACGATGCCGTAGAAGCGAAAGCTCTGGGCCTAAATCCAGACCACATTCACATATATAGTGCATCCTGGGGCCCCGAGGACGACGGTTCTACCGTTGATGGACCCGGGCCATTGGCTCGAAGGGCATTTATTTTCGGAGTGACCAGTGGTCGACAGGGAAAGGGTTCAATCTTCATTTGGGCCTCGGGCAACGGTGGCCGGTATACCGATAGCTGCAACTGCGATGGATATACCAACTCGATCTTCACCCTTTCGATTTCCAGTGCCACTCAGGGAGGGTAAGTCGCTTCTATAAAGTTTCCAATCGGATTTTTATTTAATCTAAATCAATTTTCCCTCTTCAGTTACAAACCTTGGTACTTGGAGGAGTGTTCATCAACGCTTGCCACGACCTACAGTTCCGGAACGCCAGGCCATGATAAGAGTGTAGCCACCGTTGACATGGACGGATCGCTACGACCAGATCGTATTTGTACCGTTGAGCACACGGGAACTTCCGCTTCGGCTCCACTGGCTGCCGGCATTGCTGCCCTAGCATTGGAAGCAAATCCTTCGCTCACATGGCGCGATATGCAGTATTTGGTGGTATTGACTTCCCGTCCGGAACCACTCGAGAAGGAATCTGGATGGATCTTGAACGGTGTGAAGAGGAAAGTGAGCCACAAATTTGGGTACGGATTGATGGACGCTGGATCGATGGTCAGCCTGGCAGAACAGTGGACGAGTGTGCCTCCGCAGCATATCTGTAAGTCGCGAGAAATCAACGAAGATCGGCCCATTGAGGGATCCGTTGGATACACGCTGCAAACGCACATGGACGTTAACGGCTGTGCCGGAACGGTTAATGAAGTTCGATTCCTGGAACACGTCCAATGTAAAATCACCCTTCGATTCTTCCCTCGGGGGAACCTTCGAATTCTTCTAACATCTCCAATGGGAACGACCAGCACTCTCCTATTTGAACGACCACGTGATGTCACCAAGTCGAACTTTGATGATTGGCCATTCCTGAGCGTCCATTTCTGGGGCGAGAAGGCTGAAGGTAGATGGACACTTCAAATCCTGAACGGCGGACGTAGACGAGTCAGTCAATCCGGTATTCTTACCAAGTGGCAGCTTATCTTCTACGGTACCGATTCAAACCCTATCCGATTGAAGAATGAAGCTCAACGGGGCTCGATTGCCAACTACGGCAACGTGAATCCGTTCGTATTCCCAACGGAAACGGACATCAATCAACCTGCTCTCAGCGGTGCTGGAAACTATTACCAATCTGATATCTACTCCAACTCGATGAGCTACCCGTTCTTGTTCACCGGAGCCGGCAGTGGCATAGACAAAACAGTAACCACTTTAAATGGACACAACATCCCAACGGCTCAGCGGGAGAATGTTATGGCCGATTCCAACAACAAACTGGTCGTTCTGCACGACTGTGATCCTGAGTGCGACTCCCAGGGATGCTACGGAAAGGGGCCCACTCAATGTGTGGCCTGCAAACACTACCGCCTGGATAAGTAAGTCCGTCCAGTTATCAGTGTAGCATATTGCTGAACTGCATGCAACAGTTTTCAGCCACCATTAATCAAATATAACTTTTCTCTTTCCCACTCCCACATTTTCAAACAGTACCTGTGTCAGTCGCTGCCCACCGCGAAGTTTCCCCAATCAGGGTGGCGTTTGTTGGCCGTGCCACGAATCCTGCGAAACGTGCGCTGGAGCCGGCCAGGATAGTTGTTTGACCTGTGCCCCGGCCCATCTGTACGTTACCGATTTGGCCGTCTGCCTGCAGATCTGCCCAGATGGGTACTATGAAAGTGAGTACACCGCAATTGGTTCGATAATTATGTTTCCATAATTTTGCAGTACGGTAGTCACATGAGTTTGCCGCTCGGATGCACCTTACCGCGCAAATGCAACTGCAAAATTCATCTTCATTAATTGGGTTTTCGATTGGTTCGTGTATTCTTATGCGTGGTTGGTTTTGTTTGTTGGGTTTGGATGTTTTCCTGTATAAAATGGGTAAAAATCTAGAGTAAAACTTACGACTGATATAAAGGTGTCATCAATGCATCGCATTCATCACGGACCAGTGATGTGGAACATAAGAATTTGTTGCTTGGAGAAATTTTAATCAATTTCATGTCAATTCTACCGCATCATAATATGATGGCTGAGTTAACTCTTATCAGTGATTTCAATTGGAAAATTTAGTTTAAAATGGGAAGAATCATTCAAAATTGAGTACCTTCTGCTCTAACATAAGAAAAATATATCAATCTATATTTAGCTATTCCACTTATCTCTGTTTTTGACAATATTTCTTGCAGAATAGAACGGTTACACCATGAGTATGTACAACTTGTACTGTAAAAATCATGATTCTTCAACTTGTTACGTAAACCACTATTTCTGCGAATAGCGTTAGCGTTAGCGTAGTTACGGTAGATTGGATACTAGCAACATTCATGTTTCTCTTTGATAATCTCATTCAGACTGCTTTCAGGAACAAAGCCGGGGAACAAACTTTGATCCAATCTTAAACAAGAATAACAAAAGCATTAATATTGCTATTCCCGGCCACGTCCATCTTTACCGCAACTTGAGATAGGGGAAGGAAATGTTGATGTAGCACTATGAGTGGGCACCGACTAGCGACACCCTTATAAATGCTACGGAGGTGGATTTTGGGATAGGTAAAGAATGTCAGGATTCGCCTGAAAAGCTAGCGAAAGACCAAAGACAATTGTTGTTTAGGTTCTGTCAATTTAATCTTTTGAATGCCGGCGTTCAAAAACGAAAACATTTGTTTTATTTAACGCATAGATAATTATGTTTTAGTTTGTTGATTTATTACTGAAATATAAACTCGTTTTGTAATTAAGATGTTGAGCTTAATGACCTGCTCAGTAATAAAAGCAGTGCCGATCCCTCCTGGGTCATCGGAAAAAGGGGATACGTGTAAATACGAATAAAAAAAGTAAACATTGCACGAGAGATATTTTCTGCTCAGCCATTTGCAAGCAAAACCGATCAAGATTCATCTAACAAAAAATATAAATAATTGTAAAAACAAAACCAAAAAACATGTATAAGGAACAACCAAACGTTTTCAGCAGAAAAAAAACGCGCAAAAAATATATAATAATTAAAAAGCGTTGAGAATCCAATGTACACTTTAAAAAATTCATGTGTGTGAAAATGTATAAAATAAAATTTAATAAAAGAAATAAAATAAAATTCGTAGATGGCGCGAGTTTTTTGTGCCGCATGTAAATTTAAAAAGCGAGAATCGAACCCACACTCCTTGACACGATGCGGCCAAATGCTTGGTAACACTAACCACACGGCCACGAAGCCCACAAATAATTGATGACACTTGATGATGTTATGGATATATTTCCTAGATAGTCGTAGAGGTAAACGCGCATCTATTCAGAAACCCGATGCTGGAGGTTGGTGAGTTCGAATCCCGCCGTTCAAGGATCAACATTTTTATTACAGGCTGGAAGTTTTCTCATCTTCATAAGGCGTAGAGTATCTTCGTACATGTCACGCGATATACAGTGCAAGAATGCACAATTGCTAAGGAAAGCCCTCAGTTAATAACTGTAAAAGTTCTCATAAGAACACATAAGCATAGAATAAACCTCTGTCCCAGTTGAGACGTTACGTAGCTCTTCCTATTTTTGACAAGAATCGTGAGGAAGAGAGAAAAAACAAACGATTTTTGGTCGCAAGTGTAATCGTGGGTGCTTAAATCTCAAAACAATTTTTGTGTGTACATGATTCAGATTGGGCGACTCTGAATCGATATTTCTAAAATCGATGTTTTCTTTCCGATTTGTCGATTTATTGAATCTAAGTTAGGAGAAATTTAAATGGTGATGAACATTTTTTTTGTTTCGATTAAACGTGAAAAAATCGATTATTATTTCCCGATTAATTGATGAAAAGTTCTAAAATACAGTCAAACCTACATGAGTCGATGTTCCATAATTCGCTATCAACTCATGGTATGGTCCAAAAAAAAAACAAAACAAAATTTAATGGTTACTATGATGGTCAAACAACTTTCAATAACATTTATGTCCCATAACTGGGTATTTCCATGAGTCAATGGTCTCATCAGATATCGGCTCATGGAGGTTTAACTGTATACTTATAAATTTCAAAAGTGAGTGTTTAAAATAACTGGGAATTCGAAAGTAAACTCAAATTTTTGTTTTCATAAATTTGAAGCGTATTTCGAAAGCGAATCAATTATGGAACGAAACTTTCACAATTTGCGTTTACTCCGATATCTTTTAGAGAAATATTTTCAGTTTAAAATGAGTACAAGTGTAAGTCTGAAATTGAAATTATGAACACTCGACTCGCAGATATATTAGTAAGGGTAAAAACAATTGATCGTGTAAGACAAATTAGACTAGCATAACAAACTAATTAAACGTGTGAACAAAACAGTTTTCCCTTGAAAAAAGCCACAACAAAATGCCGAAATGGGGGGTCCGTAGCCTTGAGGTTACGCTTCCGCTTCATAAGCGGAAGGTCATGGATTCAATTCCCAGCCCCTCCAAAAAATAACCCGTCCAGCCACCAGAAGACGCCGCACGGAGGACTGTGCTTAGAAGGGGAGCACATCCATTCTCCGTCAGTTTCAGATGGTGACTGAGACAAACTTGACCCACTTCGCAGGCAGCTAGCCTCAAACGACTCAGGAACACGGCAAAACGAACCACCGCGAGAGCAATGGACTATGGCTTATGGAAATCGATTGGACCAACAGCTCTCACTCTCCTACCTGTTCGGTGTGAGAGCAAAAAAGAGCGGAAGAGAGTGAAAGCAGATGTAAATATAGATTAGTTAAAAATAGAACTGTATCGGTAAGGAAGATACAGATAAAAACTGATTCCGGCACAGTAGTGGCCATGAGCACGGAGTGCCTTAGAAAAAAAAAAAAAAAAAAAAAAAAAAAAAAAAAAAATGCCGAAACGCCGGGTAAAATAATACGTTCGCGGATTAAAACTGAGATAGCCAACCAAAAATTTATGAAAAATTTAAAGATTACCAAAATACAATTCATTGTTGTGTTACACGATGTAGAAATCTGTAACTGATTTGCGATTACTAATATTTTCGGTCTATTTTATTTGATGGTTTTTCCCTGGGAGGGAGACAAGATATTACACACGAAATATGAAACAAGATGCAAGATAAGTCCCGCTTACCAAAGGCGAGCAGCTGGAAGATTATTAGAAGATATCTCGCATTATTCAGGATTGCACATCAGAAGTCAATGCTAATTACGTGTATTGCACTTAGTTTTTAAGTATGTTAATTAAATCACACGTTATTGACGAACGTTGTCACGAAAGAAAATATCATCATGTATCTACCAAGGGCTACCCATGTAATCAATTAGCGCTTTAGTTTGTCCTGCACGCTAATATAACGCTATTATAGAGCTGGTATGCTCTATATAACTCATATAACAGCCCTATACGGTCGAAAACGCGAATTAACGGACTAGTGATTACTTGAGTATGGTTTGGAAGTGCATCTCGACGGATGGTAGAAGAGAGATAAGTCGTGAATCGCAAGACAGTCCCATCTGCATTTTTATCAAAATTTATCTGATGTCAGTTTTCAACATATTTTCTTATGCTCTTTCAGCTGCACTAACGAGGCATGCTGGCAACACATTTCTCAATCTTATTCCAATTGCTTATGGAGGGCTATTTTGGAATGAATAGCCATCCAATCAGAGTTCAGAGTTGAGAAGGCATGAGAACTTCCATTGCCGGCCACGCCCATCTTCTCCATCACTGGGATAGGAAAGGATAATGATGATATGATTTCAAGGATGTGGAGGGGTGGGTGGGTGAGTGAATGATGGTCTAGGATTCACCATAAGCGAGTGATTGGACCGGGTTATGACCATTGGGAGTGGTATTGCTAAGAATGGTTATTTGCACTCCATAGTTATCCGATGGTCCAGGGGTTGGAACACCGGAATTTCCTGGCTCTTATCATAGCCTAGGCTTAAGCGCCACTAATCGCTCACATCATGTTGGATTGTCCCATAATGGAAAGTTACCACAGAAAAGCCCCACTATAGATTTCCTCACCGCGTAACTAATCGGTATCGGAATGAAATTCAATTTGTAAAAATATAATTAAAATTCCATTTTTTTTTTCTAAATGTACTGGAGTTTTTTGAATATATGTTTGGAAAACGAGTTTGTAAAGTTCATTTTCTAAATGCTTACTTTTTACAGATGGTACTGACTTGCGATTCACGGCAGTTTAGTAAACTTTTGCAAAAACTACAAACTAAATTAGTTTCAAACTAATTTGTTTCTTTCTGAACTTTCTTAATAAGTGCTGGCGTACTGAGCTTCCGTAATCCGGGGGCAACTTGATCAGTGGGGCGAGTTTGATCAGGTCGGTACCAAAAAATATTTCCTCCGAAGGATGCTAAAAGCTTCGCTGGCACCACAGACATTCCATGTTTACTAGTTTATGGATGTCTAATGATGATGTTGCACTATTTCATTTTTATTAGGTGTAAAGTTCACTAAATATCACTTATAATAATCCCCTCTTAGACTAAATAAATTTATTAATTGTATTAAACTTCTTTGTGATAATGCGATTTATAATAAAACACTTAAAGATTTGACTCCGCTCTTGATCACGGCTCAAGCTCGAATAACTACTTTATTCAGTTCATCTCGTTGGAGACTTATACATATCGATTTTACCGAAAGCACTCTAAAGACTTTTGACAGAACATTACAATTCTTCGCTTTCTAGAAAATTCTTACATAATTTTATTGTTTAATTTATTTCAGATTACAAGCTTACTTGTGTGTGTTTCAATAATTTCAACAACTTCGAATTCGTTTCTTCTCAACGATTAGCACTTATTATTGTATCAGGGGCCCAGATAGCCGTAGCGGTAAACGCGCAGCTATTCAGCAAGACCAAGCTGAGGGTCGTGGGTTCGAATCCCACCGGTCGAGGATCTTTTCGGGTTGGAAATTTTCTCGACTTCCCAGGGCATAGAGTATCTTCGTACCTGCCACACGATATACACATGCAAAAATGGTCATTGGCATAGTAAGCTCTCAGTTAATAACTGTGGAAGTGCTCATAAGAACACTAAGCTGAGAAGCAGGCTCTGTCCCAGTGGGGACGTAACGCCAGAAAGAAGAAGAAGATTGTATCATATATTTTATTTATTTTCTTCGACAGCATCATGGATTGCGCTAGCTTTGGATCTTGTGAGAATAGGACTACGCATCTGTAGATATCTTTTCTTCGGTGGTGATTCGATCTCTTCTCTGGCGGTTTCTTGGAATCCAAAAAAATCATCTTCGACTGAGACACTCCTTCGTCTCTTGGTCGATGAATTTGTGCTCATGTTGAACATGACTTTGCCATAACGTCTAGGTCTGTGCACCATTTTAAGCTGATGCCGATGTGCCGCCAACTTGTGTCCCTTTAACGAAATCTGGAAGATATTATTGGAAAGTTTTTTAATGAATTTAGCCTCTAACCATCTGGGCAAATCTCTTTTGTCATAGTTTTTATAAAATAATTTATCCCCTGCCACCATATGGTCAAAATCATCTGGAGGCTCGTGTTTTCCTCCTACTTCGATATCTATCGTATGTTTGGGTGGATTTTCCTGAGAGTGTTTGTAGGTATACCGTGGATTTATTAAATCCACTAACATTATGGGTTTGAACGAAAACACATTTTCTGAAGGAAACTTTCCTTCCCTACCAAGACAACTATTTCTATAGTTGATTAAAAATAGGTTCAATCGGTCCTCTATATTCAAAGACTTTGTCTTCTTGTCTAAAAGAATTTTTTTTAGAACATCCTTAGCTACTCGTACCATTCTTTCCGCCTGACCATTGCTGGCAGGGTTATAAGGAGGGCTTTTCAAAACTTTGATGCCTTGGTGTTCCAAAAAACTTACAAATTCGCTGGAATTGAAGGGCGGTCCTCCATCTGTGACTATCACATCTGGTAAACCGAACCTAGCGAATAGAGAAATAAAGTGTTTAATTACTGCCTTTGCGTTAGTACCATTTCGCATTATTTCTATTTCAAGCCACTTTGAATAGCTATCAACAATCAACAAAAATGTTTTCTTTTCAAAATAAAAGAAATCCGCGTGTATTCTACTAAAAGGGCGTTTAGTAGGGATCCACGTCTCAGTACATTTGGCTTTCGGTACAACCGCCATTTTAGCACACAATTCACAGCATTTTACATAGTCTTCAATATCTGCATTGAGCCCTGGCCAGTATACAGCTCTCCTAGCCAGTTGCTTCATCTTAACTAGACCACTATGATTGCTGTGCAATAGTTTAAGTATATCATGTTTTAACTTCTCTGGTACAACTACTCTGTCTTCTATCATAAGAATGCCATCAACAATTTCCAATTTTTCTCTAACTGCGAAGAAGTCCCTGAACTGCTTCGGTATATTGTTCGGCCAATCTGTTGAAACAAATTTGATTATTTCTGTTAGTAACTTATCGGTTTTAATTTCTTGCAAAATCAAAGCGAAGTCAATTGGAAAATCATTTGAAAAATTCAAACTGTTTATCGTCTCCTGATCTACGCCTCTCGGAATTTTTTGATCCAATGGAAAACGACTGCAAAAATCAGCATTTCCCATCTTAGATCCTGGTCTATATTCTATTTCGAAATTGTAAATAGAGAGCTCCATTATGTACCTTTGCAATCTTGTGACATAAACCGATTGCTTGCCCTCTTTACCAAAAATCCCTATGAGAGGCTTGTGATCCGTATACACTTTAAACTTTTGACCGAATAAAAACTTGTGGAACTTTTTGATTACGCAAACAAGTGCCAAAGCCTCAAGATGCAGGATAGGATACTTTTTCTGAGCATTGTTTAAGGAAAAAGATGTGAAGCAGATTGGTTTTTCAGTTCCATCTGTTATTTGTGCCAAAACGCCTCCTAAACCATATGAAGAAGCATCCGTAACCACTACTAAAGGTTTGGAAGGGTCATAAAAATCCAGTATGTTAGCAGACAACAAACTTCTTTTGCTTTGTTGAAAAGACTCTTCACATTCTTTGGTCCATATAAATTTTTCATCTTTTTTTAGAAGGTTGTATATACATCTTAATTTAGTTGACATATTGGGTATAAATTTATTGTAATAATTAATGAGTCCTAAGTACGCTTTAAGTTCAGTCTCATTTTGTGGCGTTTTAGCTTTCTCTATTGTTGATAATTTTTCAGGAGAGGGCAACAAACCATCTTTTGTAACCAAGTGGCCTAAATATGCTAAAGATTCTACAAATAATTTACACTTTTTAAAATTTACACGAATATTTGCATTAGCAAGTCTTTCCAGAACTTGAACTAATTTGTCATAGCATTCTTCAAATGTTTTCCCTGCTATCAGGACGTCATCTAGGTAACAACAGACACCTTCAAGTCCTTTTAGGACCTGGTCCATGACCTGCTGAAATAAGGCCGCGCTAGAGGAGGCTCCTTGCGGTAAACGATTGAAAGTGTAGAGACCTTTAATCGTATTGATTACAACAAATTTTTTTGAACGATCGGTTAGCTCAAGTTGTGTATATGCTCCCGTTAAATCCAATGAACAGAATACTTTACTACCTGCCAACGACGCAAAAATATCTTGAGCGAGTGGCAAAGGGTATGTGTCTGGAATTATAACTTTATTTAAAGAAACCTTGCAATCTATAACCATACGTATTTCCCCATCTTTCTTCAGAATTGCGATTATTGGAGATGCCCATTCACTAGCATTGGTTGGAGATATTACACCTTGTTCTTCAAGCATGTTTAAATGATCTAAAAACTTTTCTTTAAGCTTGTATGGAACCTGATAAGCACGTTTAAAAATAGGTTTTTCTGATTTAAGAGTTAAATTAGCTTTAAACCCCTTAATTGGCTCAGAAAAGTCCTTACTGAATACTTTTATGAATTTTTGTTGAATATTACCTATTGCATTTTCGCGTAATCTCTCAATTCCAAGATGGTTGATGATTGCAGGATTCAGAAACTGTGCCTTCCATTCTGGGTAAAAGGTCTCCAACCAATCTCGTCCTAAAAGAGGTGTAAAATCCTTGTCGCTTTTCAAAATGATCATCTTCTTTGAGCTTCTTAGTCCATTCAGTTGAACTTCAACCTGTAGCTAACCTGATACTATTAGCCTTGATCCGTTAACGACTACCAATCTTTTATTACACTGATCCAATGTAAAAGAACGAAATAGTTTTTTATACATCATTTGACTTATTACTGACACCGCGGAACCTGTATCGATTTCTAAAACAATCTCGTGACCTTGAACTACTGCTTTGACTAAACAAGGCTCGCTAACGTTATTTATTGCTCCGATTTTCAAACATTCTATATCAGAATTATCACTGGCATCATCGATACGAATTCTGTTAAATTTGTCAAACGGCACTGATTCGGTCACTGATTCTTCCTGTTTCACGAATTTAACTGAATTTTTGTTAAGAAACCAACAGTTTTTCTTTATATGCCCTACACGTTTGCAATGATTACATACGGCCTTGCTGTGTCCATTCCACTCACGTTCACGGCCACTACGATAAAAACCAGTGCCTCTATCTCTACTTCTGGAGCGACTATCAGATCGATCTCTACTTCTGCTCCTAGAACGAAATCTACCTAACCTTCTGCTATTATATTCTTCATGCTTTTGACCTAGTCGATTTTTCACGGATAAAATCGCACCGGCGTCGTTCGGATCAACAATTTCCTTAGTTCTCTCTCCTGCTTCTTCGTGAGTTATAATCAATTTCTCTACCGCATCAACCGTTATCTCATCTTCCATAAGAATTTTACGCTGCAATTTCTTGTCACGGAGACCTATAATCAGCCTATCTCTCATCGCTTCATCTTTAAATTCTTTGAAATTACAGCTTTCCGCTAACAACTTTACCGCCAGAACAAAATTCTCAGCACTTTCTGCGTGTCCTTGATATTTGTTATAAAACTTGTATCTATGCATGAGAGCTGGTTCAGTTTTATCAAACCGACATTTAAGCTTGTTTATCATTTCATCATAATCCAAATCGTTAACATCTTTCTTGGGAAATAGCAATTTAATCTCATCGAAAACATCATCACCGCTTAGTGAAATAAACCACTGTTTCTTCTCATCCGGTTTAACTTTATTCAATTTACACATAATTTCGAAACGCTCTACATAATTACTAAACGATTTACCCGTATGGTAATGATCAATGGTCCCAATCATACCTGGTACCGACATTTCGTATCGACCTGTATGCACAAATGCACTCTGTAAGCTACCAATGAGAAAATGAAAGGTGTTTACTCACGTTAGATGCTGGACACTCACTCAAACGTTGCGAATGCAATTTCTCACTCGACTCACTACTCAGTCTCACCGCCGAAAATCTCGCAGTGGTCGTCTTCTCCTCTGTTGTTTCTGCTCTGCTGTTTTGCTTGTCTCTCTCTCTTCTCTTTCGCGCTGGAGGTAGCTTTTACACTCCGTTCGATCTACTATCCGATTCGACCTTGCTGACACAAGTTCTCATGCACCTTGCTCAGCTAACCGGCATGCACTTCGCTCACTGATCTTTTCATATACGCTCTCCTCTCCTATCCAATGATGTCTCACTTAGAATTGCTCGCAGTCGCAGCTCATGGATTCTGCATAAACTTCTCTCCTCTCACTGCTTCCTTCACACTTCTCGGATCTGTACAGAAGGCACCGACGGACAAAATGTCGATCGATTAATGATGATGACTGTGAAAAAAGTTTCAAAATGGAGATTAGATGCCACGCTATAGTAAAACAATAGATCCTGAAATAATGATAAATTTCACAATTTCAATAGGTATTCAAAATTTCACTAGCTGGAAACGCTTTTTTTTTACAATGGATCCTGTAGTCACAGATATGCTCAACAGATACTCTAGCAACTCCGCTTACAAGTTCACTGTTCGACTCAATATCTGCTCTACAAACTACTTACCGTAGCTCACACTGGAAATTTCCGTCTGAGCTGGGGCACTATCTGTGGATTCGTTTCACTTTCTCGTCGCCACTGTAAAGTTCACTAAATATCACTTATAATAATCCCCTCTTAGACTAAATAAACTTATTAATTGTATTAAACTTCTTTGTGATAATGCGATTTATAATAAAACACTTAAAGATTTGACTCCGCTCTTGATCACGGCTCAAGCTCGAATAACTACTTTATTCAGTTCATCTCGTTGGAGACTTATACATATCGATTTTACCGAAAGCACTCTAAAGACTTTTGACAGAACATTACATTAGGCACAGTTTAGCAAAGAAATATTCACACTTTTTGAAGGTGTAAGCAATACCGTTGGAAATGTCGGTGCTAAACAATCCACTGGTGCTATGCCTAAATGTCAACTTTGAGTGATTAATGATATCATACAGCATAGCAAGTATAGTTTTTTTTCTCATAAAACCGTTTATTCTAAAAAAAAATGTGCTTATTTTAAGGGAAATTGCCTACATTTAGGCGTATAATGCAGATTTTCAAAGTTTAATTTTGCAATAAAATGATCAAAAACTCGAGTTGTAAGAATTTTGACATCATTTTCAAATTCAGGAAACCTAAATTTAGTAGATACGGACATTTTTCAATCTTTAACCTGCTTTGTTATATGGTGATCAATTTCGCCCCAGTGTGTCGTTTCAATCATCTGATATTAAAACTATTTTTATGATATGTTAAATATTATTTCATGAAAAGTCGATTACATAAACTGATAAAGATCAATAAAGTACTGATTTTGTCGAAATTTATTTGACAATATTTGAATTCCCAAGGATAACACAACAAAAACTGGTAAAAAAGTGATCAATTTGCCCCCAGATTACGGTTTCATCATTCATGCTTGCATTAACATGGGTATAACAATTCTACTTGTATAAGAATTTTTATTTTTGCTTTTTCATATAAATTATCATTTTTGGGCCACTTTTAAATCCTCACTAAAATGGCTGAAAACTTTATAGAACTATTTTTCCATCATAAGGACTGTTATAAACATAATAGTCCGTTGTCTAGTGTGGTGCTTCCTTCAAAGGGCAAATAGCCTACTGGAAGCATTAACGTGTAGTGTATTTTTAAAAAAACATATGGAGGGTTAAATTTTCAGTTCCTGGCGATTTTCTATGGAGTCTTTCCACTGTTTACAATGAGGCATAAAGTCCATTAGCAACTTTCTTGTTGAATTACTAACAATATCTACTGAAACTTACTTGGCAATGAAATTGTGGAAGATTTCTGGATCGAATAAATCTTCCCAACTTTGGAAACTTTTTAATCATTATTGAGGCAACTTTAAATTAATTCCAGGGAAATAATTACACGATTTGCTTTTGGGATTTTTTCGTAGGAGTCTCGGCAAAAACTTTTGAAGAAGTTGGACAAGACCCTTTGAGATATTCCTAAACAGACTCTAAGGAAGATATTTATCAGATTCTTGGCCAGATTTCAGACCTAACCTTTAAATTGCCTGGTTAGGATGTCTATTGATTTACTCCGTGATATCTGGCAGATTTTTCCTGTCTTTACAAATAGATTTCTTGGCAGATTTTTTAATTTCATCTTTGAACTACAGAGGAAAACTTTGAAAGATTTCTTTTTGAAATAATTGTAGTTAACACAATTTTATACTTTTTGTAGCTTCATTTGTTTCTAAAAAAAAATGTATACATCAATTGTTTCCATAATTTTCCATGAGCTTACATTTGAAGGAATTATTTTGACGAATTAATCAAGGGCGAAAAGCCAGTTTGATAAAATTAAATAATAATTTTAAGGGGTCCGCGGATTGTTTGTAGAACTTGAAAGGGGGCTGCAACTTCAAAAAGGCTGGGAAGCACTGATTTAATAGGTGTAAAGAATAGAATTCATTGTAGGAATTCATTGATTAAAACCTTGAAGAATTTTCCAGGAATCGCCTCCCATTCTCCTTGCTTATTCTTAAAAAGCACGAGAGGACATCTACAGAAGAATTAACGGCAAAACAGTATAAAATGTCTGTGTATAAAAAATGATAATGACTTAGAAATGGAGTAGGACTTGATGAATGAGTTCCTACAATCCATCAAAGTTCATAAATACTTCGCGAATATTAGTGATTCTAGGAAACTTTTTCAAATAAAAGTCTTGGATAAATTGCTGGTGAAATCTAGAAATAATCGTTGGTGTTATTTCACTGAAAAGAAACCCTGAAGCCGTTTCTAATGGAAACTCAAAAAGAGTATTTTGCAGCAATCGCTGAAGCAATTACTGGATAAATTCTTAAATAAATTGCTCGGAATTGAATTGCCTACAAAAAATATTTGTACAAATAAATTTTTTGTGCGAATTCTTGGAAATATTTTTCGAAGAATTAATAAGAAACCTATGCTTAAATCAGATAAATTTTTGAATATATTTTTATTAGATTGCAATGAAACCATCCCGGCGACATACCGTTTCGTCTCAAATTTTGAACATTACTCATATTCTCATTTAAAAGTTGTGAAAGCAGCAATTTTTGCCTTTGAAAAAGTCACTGTTCGGAATGTTTTGAATTTGAGACAAATCAGTATTCAGCTGAAAAAAAACTTTATCTTATTTTATGCGTCAATTCTTTCAGCTAGGGTCTCTAAAATTTTGTAGGTGGGAGATTTACGAAGTATCATTGCCGTAATCACACAGCATTACTTCAAATTATTCATGATTTCTTTATTACGTTCTTCAATATACATAATCCTTTCTAAATTACGGCAGTGTTTCGTTGGTATACGGAAACTTTTTTGTCGTCACGGCAAACAGCTCACCGTAGACCTTGCTGTAAATAAAGAAAACATCAGTCTAAAAATTTAATTAATTCACGTAAAAACCGTTACCTAGAACTCTCCATTTCGCAAAAGTATCCCATCCGGAACCCCAGCGGCCAATTCGGAGCGAATCGGTTCGATTTGCAGTTTCTTGGCATCGGAACGGCGTAGAAACGATGCGTGAAAGCACTATTGTAAAAGTACGGACACAGCCCGTGTGATCCTTTTGGAAACGGACCCGCTGCCGATTGTTCCCTTCCACATACGCCCATACTCCAGCTGACGTGACAATCCCGTCGTTGCGTTCCAAAATTGTTACTGGTGTGAATGCACTGGACATGTTTTGCGGCCAGTTTTGGATCCAACAGGAAGTACCGCTTGTCTTTGTCAAATCGCACTCCGGTTGGTTCACACACTAAAAAATAATCAACGAAGATGAAATTGTAGAAACTTCTGAAATGCGACACTTGCTTACCATCGATTCGTCCAATCCGCTACAAACCAAATCTCCGGCCAGCTTCTAACGCCAGATTGGCACCGAAACTGAATCCAAACAAATATCCAGCATCCGGATCAAATCCCACGGCTTCCAGCCGTCGAAGATGCCGCGTCAAAGAACTCGCCAGAAGATCAAAATTTGGATACAGATCCCGAAAGTAGTTCGACGATTGGCTGTCGTTTCCATAATTCATGAACATAATGCATCCCTTGCGATGAACCGTTAGATTCGAAAGCATGTCCAGAACCCAATCCTTGGTGGGACCATCTCGCCATCCATGTATCACTATCGCAAATGGTTCATTTGGTTTGCAGCCATTTTCCGCAAAAGTTGAATCGTTTTCCGTCAAATAGTGCAATTTTTGCGATTCTCTGAAATGTTTCGAAACATAGGATTGAAAATCGATTCATAACGGTGAATATTCACGTTAAAATTACCTATTGAAAACTGCATACTGAATTGTGCTTTCGAAGCTATCATCTGCAGCCACAAATTCGCCGGGCACTAGGAATAGCACCAAAAGCGCGTACCACCTTCCAAACGATCCGACCATGACTGAATGTCTTCGATTGTCTGGAGTATAAACTAGTTTTGGGCACACTTGGCATAGTTTAACCCAGTTTTTGGAAACAGAGCAACACAACACTGAAACCACTTTCAGCAGCTAACAGCATGCTGCCAAGTATATGAGCAAGATTAGGATGATTAATGATTTATGGATTCTTATAGCCCAGAATCAACACCAAGGCATACCGTTAGCTGAACGTGGATGGATATAAATATCAACAGCTCAGTTACTGCAATAATTCTGATACAGTATTTAAATACACAAGGGCCCTTCCTTAGCCGAGTGGTTAGAGTCCGTGGTTTCAAAACAAAGCCATGCTGAAGGTGTCTGGCTTTGATTCTCGGTCGGTCCAGGATTTTTTCGTAAAGGAAATTTTCTTGACTTCCCTGGGTATAGAGTATCATCGTACCTGCCACACAATATACGAATGCGAAAATGGCAACTTGGACAAAGAAAGCTTTCAGTTAATAACTGTGGAAGTGCTCATTGAACAGTAAGCTGGACAGCAGACTATTTCTTAGTGAAGACGTAATCCCAAGAAGAATAATGTCACTCAGGAAATATACTCATAAACTGTTTTTAAACTGCAAACCAGAAACTGTTTTCTTATGACCTTATCAAAATTTCGCACTGCTTTTAATCAAAATCTAATTAATTGTGTCTCTTTGATCCAATATGAACTAGCTAGGGGGGACTAGTTAATAAAGATAAAACATTTTTCTTTGATTCTGGATTGCATTGTACTGCACAAGGATCGATCATCTCGCAAATAAATAAATCAATACAATCAGCATAGTTTTGCCCCGCAGTGCAATCATGTTTAATTATCATTTGTTCCATTTCTTTCCAGATTACGACAACCGCACGTGTGTGCCATGCGAAGCCAACTGTGCATCCTGTCAGGACCGACCGGACTACTGTACCAGCTGTGATCATCATTTAGTTATGCATGAGCACAAATGCTACTCGGCCTGCCCGAAGAACACCTATGAAACCGAAGACTACAAGTAAGTAGCGGGCAGAGGGGGAGGGACCTTTTTCTGAACCACAAACGGAATAAGACATTGTACCACAAGTGCTTGCCGAGTGGTTTCTCGTTTGAATGGGAGTTTCTTCCTATTGGCCTGGCCCATTTGATGAAAAATTCACTAGGAGAAATACTCAAACAACCTTTCGAAAGCCGATAAACACCAATTCTCAGAAAGAACATTCTCATCGTAGTTGTCGAAAAACTTACGCAATACCCAAAGCTTCCGAAGATTAATTCCCATGATTTACTTTACCAACATCAAAAACCTGCTGATTTTCAGGAAATTTCCATCCACCGGGGAAGGGTCTCTTTTGGCTCATGAATACAAAAGCAGCAACTGGGACAAAATAGTCCACTTAATCTCCACTCACTTGGAACTTCATAGGCATCCTTGGGGTGAACTCCTCTTGTCCTAATACGCTCAAAAGCCAGCTAGAGGAACACTTGTTTTGTTTCACATCCGTCGCCTTTCCAGCATACGTCGCATCACAGGTGAATCTTACTTCCTCGCCTGGGTGTCCCTCTATCGGAACTTGTTAGAATAAAACTATTTTTCTGCTTCCCAGCTAGATAGAACAAAAGAAGATGAAGTAGTTTTTCTTGGCTTTTAATCAGGGTTGGCTCTAACAGTGATAGCACGCTTATAATTCACATGATTTAATAAATATTTATAAGAATGCGGAATGCCAAATTCCAAACAAATGAGGGCGAATCATTCAAATTAGAATTAGTGTATTTTTTTTTCAATCCAGTGTGTAATCATGTGACATTTACTGTTTTTTTTTCATTTCATTACACGTTTAAACGATGTTAAACAAAATTCGATTCGCACAAAATCGAGCACTTCTGGACCACTTGACCAAACATCAAGTGCGTAATTTTGACAAATGGTGAAAAACCTGTTCATTCTTCTTTTTTGCCTTCAACGGTGATTGAAGTGATTGCCTCTGATAAACGACAAAGACTAAACTGACTAACAATAAAGAGTTAGAGACGTTCCGATACTTCCGACATATCGGAATATAGATATTTTGCTTTCGATATTTTGGTATTGATATTTTCTATTCAATATATCGGTGGTATCGATATTTCCTTCCGATATATCGTAAACCAATATTTGGATGACAATTGTAAGGTTTTCTCGTAAAACAATTAATTTCTAAATATTTGAAAGCAGTTCACATACCAATGGATTACCTGCTTTGCTCTTGCCCACAGTTGATCAGCAGAAGTTTTCTAGTTTCATTTTATATGGGGAAAGGCATCTAACTTCAAATATCTCTTAAATGAAAGCTTTAATCGAAAAAATATTTGGTAGACGTGATAGTCATTATCATTTTGTACAACCGGTACCAAATATTTTTTCGAAAATAGTTCCCAATTTTGAGAAATAATTCGTTAGATGCATTTCGCCATACCAATATTTTTCGCGTTACCTTTTAGCGATTTTCGTGCATAAATACTAGCGTAAATGCGATACTATGTGGCGAGTACCGAATCAGGGCATGTATGTGACCCATTGTTATATGATGTATCGTAAAAATAGTTATTCGTATCGATCAAAATTCCAGTAATATTGAGGGTTCAAATAATTGTTTGCGAATCGTAGGAAACTCAACGTCAGTAAACTTAACGATACAAGAATATTGCGCGTTTCAAATATATCAAATGATATTGCGATATATCGATATTTTCATTCAACATATCGGTGGTATCGATACTTCGATTCGATAATCGTATCGAATCAAATATCGATACTTCGCAATATCGGAACGTCCCTATAAAGAGTGCCAGAGAGTGACAGACATGAAGAATGTCGCCTGAAGCCATATGCTTGTGGCCGGTACCCGACAGAACAGAGAGCGGTAAAGGGCAGCGAGAGCTGAAGAAAAGCGAATTAACCGCAGAAAGCAAAGGCAGCATAAAAAAGTGTGATAGCTGAAGCTCAGGATAGCATGAACCGGAACGAAATGCTTAGATTTTACACGACGGACAATGGCGCTCAGCACAAAACAAGATCAGTAGAAAGCTTGAGAAATATTTTTTTTTTGGGAATACCTATTGCAAAAACCTTGGAAAAATAACTGTAAGGATTGTTACAAGTATCTTCTGTAATCGTTAGAAAAACTAATGGAGCGATTCTCTATGGCATTTCTGATTGAATCAATGGATGATTAAAAATATCACCGACCTGTTCTGGGACAAATTTTCATGAGCATTCCTGGAAGTAATTCATGAGAAGTTTTTGAAACATCCATAGAGAATTATTTGGAAGGAGCTATGGATTAATTTAAGACCAGTCGCATCGTGTAACATAAAGCACGAGTGTGGTGATACTAACGAGTCTTAACGTGCCATCAATCTTGATATAATCTATCAAACAATGGCTGAATCTCTTGACGATTTTCAGAAGCATTCTTACAGAACTCCCAAAATGTCAAGAAGTTCTTCTTTTGATTCAGCATTACCGTAGAAATTTCTGGAAGTAGTTCTTAGTTTATTCTGGAAAAATGGTTTCTCAAATTATTTTATTCTGATATTTTCTGGTCTGTATTTAAAGGCTTAGTAGCTAATCGTTCATTTTAGCAGGCATGATGGAAATATGGATCCTAATTTCAAAGTAATAAATCTCAGTCCTGGTTTATATCTATTAGAAAAAGTATCACGTAAAAGTATGTCGAAAGTATGCTGATACTTGTCAGCTTTGTGTACGTAAAACCAACTGATTTTCAATAATTCGAAACCGTGAGATGAATGAGCAGAAATCATGATGCATACACATTTCAATGAAGGCAAACTCCGCCTCAATGCAGTTTCTACTTCAATGGAAGGTATCTAAAGTCTCTGATTTAACCAAAATGGTCTTTTTTTTCTTATTCTTAGTTTTTTTCCTTATTCTGCTTGCACTGAACTCCGATGCAAAATTGTTGGTTCAACACAATCAACAGGCTCTTCAAGAATTTCGTTTCAAACTCCCCGAGGAAAAACTTCAGAAATTATCATAGTAATTTTATTACGAATACTTTCAGGGTCTCTGAGAGGGAATTCTCCTGAAATTCTTCTAGAGATTTCACTGCCAATTTTCCAGAATTTTCGCCAGTGGGTTTTTCAAAGCATGCTTAGAATTTCTCTAAAATTTGCTGCTGGAAATTCACGATAACCATAGCTACTGCCTCCAGTAATTTTCTCAGGTAATATTTTTTTTTTCAAACTATCCCAAAATCTACTCCAGTTTTTTTTTCACTAATCCTTCAACCGAATTCTCCAGTTGTTATTGTAGGAGATCCTTCAAAGATTTCCACTGCATTTCTCCCAAGGATTTCCACAAAGGTTTATTCTTGAGTTTTTGAAAAAAAAACCCTGTTCAAGTAACCCTGCAAGAGTTTTTCCGCCTGTTCATGTGGATTTCTTCTAGAAATCATTCACGTATCCGCCCAGGAACCCAGGAATCCCTTAAGGGTTTCTCAGAACAATTTTTTTTTTCTAGAAATTTCTCCAGTATCAAATCCAAATATTAACGTTATTTAAGTTTTTACACCAGTAAATACGACAGTAATTTTCCCAATAATTTCTCCAACCCTTCCTGAACAAAATTCTTTCGAGATTCTGTCCAAAGTTTTTCGAAAAATTCCTTTTCAAAATCCTGCGAAATATTATCCTGAGATATGATTGATTTTTTATTTTTTATTGTCTCAGCAAATTGTATATAAAATCTTCTTAAACTTCCTCGAGAGTCCAGGAGTTTTTTCAGTGGTCCTTGTTCATTAAGGATGACTTTATAACATACATAGGTTTTATCAGAGGTTACTTTAGATTGTTTTCAAATATACCTTACAGATTTATTTTTCAGAAAAAAATTCTTGGCCTTTCCTTTGAGACATTCCTGGTAGAATTATCAAAAAAAAAAACTTTCAAGACTTACTTGAGAAAATTTCATAGAATTAGTGCAGGAATTTCTGTATAAATCTTAGAAGGAATCTCTGGAGCTCTTGCTGGAAGTATCTTAAGATAAATTTATAGTTGAATTCTTATATGAATCCTGAAAGACAATTTTAAAAGACATCCCTAGAAATTCCTGTAGGCATTTCAGGAGAAGTAATTGATTTAATTTTAGAAAATGTCTTAACCAGGAAACTTGACTGAATTTTTGAGACATCCTTAGCAAAATTCTTGGACATATTCCCTAGGAATATTCGTGGAGAAATTCCTTGGGAAATAATAGCTAGTACAGCTTCATAAATTTCCGAAGTGACATACCTGAAAAAATATCTGATGAAATTCGTATAGCAAATCATGAATTAACACATAACAGCAGTAATACTTGTAGTAATGTCACGAGAAATTTTCAAGAAAGTCGTAGATCTTAGAGCAATATCTGCTCTGATGACATAAAGAATTAAAGTATTATTTCTTCGTCTTTTTTTTAAATTGTCTTCGCTCCTATTAGGATTTGTTCTCTTACTTCCTGTTTGATCTCTTTTAGACCTCTTTTTAATTCTTTTTAGGTCTGTAGTTTTCGACAACAGGTATTTAATATCTTATTTCTGAGGAAACCAGTTACTATCAGCATTGTCAACACTGAAAGCTATCTAAGTCTTGTGGTAACAACTGATATCCTTTGCGTTTGAGACCCTTAAATATAGTAACTTTCAATTTCATGCTTGGGAATCCATAGGGTAAAAATTTTTCTTAGCTTCACTGTGCACAACGTATTTTCCAATGTTTGTCCTACCCATGGTTTCGAACGTGGATGCGCCTCTGCAGCCAGCACTAGCAGATGCAGCATACCGAGTGAGTCACCTGGAAACCAGCGGGATGCAGGCTTCCTGAGTCAAGCGTTCACACCAAAGTCGGCGAGTAGCACTGTTTAAGACGACCGGCGGCATAAGAAGACGGAATTGTCGAAGTATAGAGGAAGGTCAAAAAACTCAATTGGTTCGTCAAGACCAAAAACAATGTCTACCTCAGGATCAAGCAGCTTGTCACGAGCATTAAGTCCCCCGTTACTATCGCAGAACGCGGAATGAAGGAATTTCGGATTAGAGCGGAAAAAGCCGAAAAGGCATTGATCCCGGTGTATGCAACAGCCGTTTCACAGGAGACGCCTAAGAGCAATCCGACCACCCGCTCGGAGAAAAGAACGAGGGATACACCAGAAGAACAGGAAGATCGCACAAAGCAGAGAAACGAAGCTGAGTGCGTCAGTGAGCAGAATAACGGCGCGAATGGCGCACTGTGAAAAGCCAGAAAGAGAAGAATGCAGCACGTAAGGAGAGAAAGAGAAAAAGAACGGAACCAAAGAAGAAATAAAAACGACGGTCACCTCGTGAAGGGTTCAAGTACGATGCTCTTGTTATTGAGGCAAGCGACAAGACAGCCTACGCGGCGATTCTCAGGAGAATGAGGGAGGATCCAGAGCTGAAGGAGCTGGGTGAAAACGTGATGAGGCGCACCCAGAAAGGATATATGCTCTTTGAACTCAAAAAAGATCGGTCAATCAAGAGTTCGTCCAGCCGGGATATCGTCGTGAAGTCGCTGGGCAACAAGGCAAGTGTAGGCCTTATCCCAGGAGGCAGTGATCAAGTGTAGAAAACTGAACGAGATCACAACAGAAGACAACGTGAGGGGTTCACTATTGTCTCAATGCAATTTGGAAGAAGGACCGCAGTTCATCCGGCTGTGGAAAGCGTACCGGGGGATGCGAATATCTACGGTCCGAATACCAGTCGAAGTAGCTAAAAAACTCGAGGCTGGTAAGGTCAAGGTGGGATGATCTGTCTGACCGCTTTTGACACGCTTTGTTGGTTTGGCAGCTGCTGCGGATTGATTCGATTTACTTTGTACGAGTATACGGGACGAAACCAAAATGTACAAACGAACTCTGGAAAATTCGATGGAGAGATGCTTCAGATGCATGGATTTCGGCCACCAGGAAATAAACTGCAAAACCCCGGACAGGTCCAATACGACGGTTGGCTTCAAATGCCGCAAAAATCAGAAGGCGAAGTCAGGTCAGTAATGATGATGAATATAACGCAGGTGAATCTCAATCATTGTGACGCCGCACAACAACTGTTGTGGCAGTCGACAACGGAAACAAAGTGCGAAGTTGCAATCATTGCAGAATTTATCAAGTTCCTCCCGATAACGGCAATTGGGTAGCAGACAGAGCAGAAACGAAGGCAATCCAAGTCATGGGCTGATCCAAGAAGTAATCGAACGCTCTCACGAGAGTTTCGTGGTTGTCAACATTAACGGAATCTTCGAGGTGGACACTCGAGCAGCACACCCAGATGTTGGATGTGCCAACCGACAAGCTGATCGGTCGTACGCCGGTAATCATCGGAGGTTACTGCAATGCTTGGGCCGTGGAGTGGAGTAGCAGACTGACCAACGCGAGAGGGCACAGTTTGCTGGAAGCTTTAGTGAAGCTCGACGTAAGGCTGTGCAACGACGGTCTCGCTAGCACATTTCGCAAAGACGGTAGGGAATCCATCATCGACATAACGTTCTGCAGCCCGTCGCTGATCAGCAATATAAACTGGAGAGTTAGCGAAGAATACACCCATAGTGACCATCAGGTCATCCACTACTGCGTTGGCCAGAGAAGTTGTGCAGTATAGCAGAGGAGGAATGGAGGACGTTGGTGGACGATTAAGGATTTCCACAAGGGTCTTTTTGTCGAAGCACTCCGAGTAAAAAACGACGTTCCAAACATAAATGCACTAGAGGTGACAGAAGCGTTGGCGAGAGCGTGTGACGCAACTATGTTGAGAAAATTAAAGCCAAGAAATCAGCGGCGTACAGGTGGAACGACAGACTTAGTACGCTCCGTGCAGCCTGCTTAAATGCCAGATGACGCGTGCAGAGAGCTAAATCGGATGCCAACACGGAAGAGCGTAAGGTGACCAACCGGCTGGCCAGAGCCGCGTTCAAACGGGAGATAGCGACGATTAATTCGAACTGCTACAAGGAGTTGTGGCGGGAAGCTGACGCAAATCCCTGGGGTAACGCCTATCGAGTAGTGAAGATCAAGAACCCAGTAACACCAGCAGAAATGTGCCCCGATAAACTGAAGTTGATGGTGGGCGGTCTCTTTCCTACGCATGCTCCCATCGCGTGACCATCTACACCGTATGCTGACGAAGGTGAAGAAAATGCCGTCATCCAAGTTTCTAACACCGAGCTGTTAACGGTTGCGAAAGGATTGAAGCTGAACAAGGCTCCCGGTCCAGATGGTATCCCTAACGTTGGAAGGCTACCACCGCAGTCCTACACAGAATCCGGGTCACCGAATATCTTTGTAATGTTCTGCAAAGCATCTTTCAGAACCGGTAATGATTTACGTCTTCATCGGAGTAGGATAGATCCACCGTCAGAGACTATTCCTAGTAGTACGTAGAGTTTCACCGGCTTGAGTCGTTGGAGCGTCAGTGAACCGGAAGCCATCCTACAACCGGAATCGCTAGGTCGACTTCGGCACTCTACCGGTTCAACAACGGAGTCAGAACAACACGTAACGTTATCGGTTTCGGGAGAGATTTCTCCGTTCGGAGAACTCTCCATCGGGTAGTATCGACAACGACGGATCACCGGCTTTGGGTCATCGGGGCGTTTGCTTACCGGAAGTCAACCCTCAACCGAAAAGGCAAACCCCATCTCCTTAGAAGTCTTGCCTGATGAATCAATTGGCTTAACTGACCAGAGATTTAGCAAATTTCTGAAGAATCCTGGAAGACTCACGTCGAATTGTTTTATGCAACTTTATGAACTTCATAACACCTTCCTAGCAGCTTCTCTCATCTCCAAGTGTCTGACAGAAGTCTTAATGCAAGAAGGATATCGAGAAGAGACTGTAACAAACTGGAAGTTTTTCCGTTCAAGAATATGGGTTAATATAATTTTTTTGAATAATGATTCGAATTAACTACAACACCTTCCTCGATTAGAGTTGATGGATTCAATGAAATGTTCAAAGCAGCTTCTGGGGAGTGTACCTTTAGATTTCTGTCGTTTTATAATTATTGGCCACCCTAATGTACATGTGTGGCTTATGGAAATAACTTCCATATACACATATTCTTTCATGGAAAAGTAACTATAAGACTGATGCCAATTTTGATGTTTTTACTTATCTGTACTCAAACGATGTCAATTATGATCAAATACTACAAAAATTTGGCTCTACCACGCAAATTGAAGTTTATTAGAAATTGGTGCGGAATAAGCAAAAGTTTTGCGAACTCTTTTCATGTAAGATCTTCCCAGCCATAACTTTGTTGGAAACCTCATTGTGAAACCTCAGGATAAATGGTTATATCTCAATTCAATATGTAAATGCAACGTATTTCAGTAGTTGTCTATAGTACGCATTGCTTTAAGTTATACACTTTTGCCTAGATAGTCAGACAGCTGTCGCATAGCAGCACTTGCTACAGCCAACATAACATGTTGCTAGGTCGAACTAAAAATAACTGAATAACTGAAAACTATAGGTTCTTTCATTGCTAAAAATGATTCTCAAAATACTCCTCATTGTAGGATTTTCACAAATATGTCTACAGTGTAATAAGCATGTGAAAAGCTGTTCACTAAATAATTCAAATAGAGGCTGGATCTTTTCCAAGTTCGGTCCTGACCTTAGCATCCCAACCATCCATCATTCTCGCATGTAACAGGTAAAAGAGGCGCATTTAACCCGATCAGTAAATACTCTTCAGACAAGCCTTTTTGTCGGGCCTCTTCGAAGAAGAGTGAAGCTCATTGTTACGGGTGGAGTTTAATCAGACATTATTGACTCAGGATGCTCCAAGCATCTGTAGCACCTTGCAGCAGCTCCAGCTTTGACCATCGGACAGAAACACGAAAAGTACCTTTTGCCGGAAAGGATGCTTGCGGTCGGTCGGAGCGAGGACTACTTCCAGTGCTTCTCGGAGAATGAATAGCAATTGCCAGTTTGCACTTCCAATTGGATGTGTTTCAATTTTCACCCATTCCAATCTAATGAAATGAGAACGAGGAACATTGCATCCCGATGATGGCCTTCGCCCCTTTTTGTACCGGGGCATGCCAAATTACAGTACTACTCCTCCAGTTCCCTCGTTTGTGGAACCAATACACTTCGGAGCGAAATGAAGCATTCGCTTAGTTTCGGAAAGTGGTCCAATAATCGAATTCCATCTTGTCATTTCGGATGTGTGTGGACGGACCGAAGAAGAAAGCACGGAGTGCGGTTTGTCAAGCGGGGAACGACGTACAGTGGAACCTCCATTTACGTGATTGCTACGTAGATGGAATTCTTGCCCTCAAAATTCAGTTTGTATGAAACTTTGAGAATTATTATCCAACAGACTTCCAACAAGGACCTGTTTGACAATGCGTGTCTAAATCTATGTTAAATCTAAGCTAATTTGCCTAGGTGTTCTAGGACAGCCACGAACTCCGTGAGAACTAAGCCTACAAATCTACAAGCGTAACTAGCAGAGCCGTTAAATGTCATGAATATCACTTGATTTTGACAATTGAATATTGCTAATATCATCCTTCCCCGTGAAAATATCATCGGCAAAAGTTTTCCCCGGTGACCTTTTCTTAACTACTGTTGGTTGGCAATATTTGTTGAAGCAATATTTCGAATGTAAGGGTGCTATAAGCATTTTAATTTTACCAAAGTTTTGACATTGTACAGCACTGGTAACTAGTGTTCTGTCGAAGCCTTATATTTTTTCAATATATTATATATTCATATGATCTCATGAAAATATATTCATATGATCTCATGAAAATATATATCAAGTTACAGTTTTACGACCGTTCATGTTTATACAAGAACTTCTTTGATTCCGATCTACAAGTTCTACCAGTGATCTTTCAGAGGATTATTAACAAGGTTGATACCTATACGGACTTGTTTAATTATGTTCTATCAGGATTTGAACTCAACGACAAGAACTACTTGTAGTACAGAGATCTACAAGCGTAACGAGCAACTTTTCAGAAGCTTTTACTCTATGTCGAAATCAATACAGACTCATGAAGTGAGGTACTACCAAGTTTTGAGTTCAATGACTATTTAAACAATGAAGACTTTGGGTAACCCTGTGGGCTTCGTGGCCGTGCGGTTTGTGTTACCAAGCATGTGGCCGCATCGTGTCAAGGAGTGTGGGTTCGATTCCCGCTTCAGTCTGGAAAACTTTTCGTCAGGAACGTTTTCCGATTCTTCCACTTGGCGTTGCATGCTAGTCTGTTGTCTAGTGTGGTGCCTCCTTCAAAGGACATAACCGTCCACTGGAAGCATTAATGTGTAGGTGTCTTTAACCCTACTATAACTCTATGAAGTTTTTGGGTAAATCAAGAAAGCCAAAGGACTTCTTGAATATGTGTGTTGCAGTCTCCTAGGAAATGAACTTTATTAATAAAACTCCGAAATATCTCTGGTAACATCTATAGGTACAAAGGCCATCGATCAAATGCATGAAAAATCCATTTATGTAATAAATTGAATAACGTGAATTGAGTTAACGTAAATGGAGGTTTCAGTGTACACTCCCAGTTTTGGGAAGTGGGGACAACGATGGCGTGGCGGTCAGTGGCCGACAACTAGAGAACGGAAATCGGTTAGCGAAGTTGTCGGATTAACCCGTCCCATCGTAAAAGACATCACTTGGGTTCCCATTGGAGATGGAAAGGAAATTGATTTTTTTTAAGCATTTCATGCACTGAATTTCGGTAGCTGCTACAATTGGAAGGCACGGGATGAGCGAAAGCAATTGCAGAGTTGAAAGTTTCATCAGATTGGATTTCAGAATGCATCTATTTAAAACTTATCGAATGACTTTCAGAAAATACATGCAAACTCTTAACCAGAAACGTATATCCTAATATTCTCGAAAATTCATATTATGGTTGCACACTTGTTAACTCATTCTCTCTGGTATCTGCTTGACATTTATTTTTAATTAAATCTATTAATAGAGGCCAAAAGATGAATCTGTTAAAAGGAACTGAAGATCGAAAGACATAAAGTCGAATGAACGAAAGGCCGAAGAGAAAAGAAGGTAGGAGTGCATGTTACATTTAGTTTTTTTTTAGTTTCTGTACTTTCGACTTTTCGTCTTTCGACTTTGGCGGCATCCACAAATTACGTAACGCTCTAGGGGAAGGGGGGAGGTAGGCTCAAGCGTTACGGCTCATACAAAAATTTTAAAATTTTCATACAAAAAGCGTTACGGAGGGGGGAGGGGGTCAAAAATTTACAATTTTAGCGTTACGTAATAAATGGACGCTGCCTTTTCGTCTTTCGACTTTTGGTCCTTTTGACGTTTATTCTTTCGATCTTTTGTCCCTAAACCTTTTGAAAGTAGTGGAAATCAATTCAGTAACTATACCAGAGCATTACTGCCCATAACTGCAAAACAGTGAATTTCGACATTTTTGACAAAATGGAGTTAATACCATTTAGAGTCATCAAATGATAAATACTTTCGATCAACTTACTGAAATCTGTGAGATTGTCCTTGAAAATTCGAAAAAAAAATACCAAGTTGTTTTGTCACACTGGTAATTATAACCGCATAACAGTCACTTTGAGATTATAAATGAGCCTCGTAATGTAATAGCTATGAAATTTCTATCAGAATTATTTTATGACAATTCACCTAGTATGCGATACGAGTTGTACAAAATATCAGCCTCAAATAAGAATTTTTGAGTTCCTGGTAATTGTTTGAAAATTTAGTTTCCTCCCATACTGCCATAAAATGAACACTTAGTATTCCATTTACTCAATGACTACTTTTGTCGAATGTTACAAATGTGCAGTAATGGGCAGAATCATTTCATTAACAAAATGAACTGTTTGATTTAATATCGTTGATGGGTAGAGTTTAAGTCAAGGTTTATATCTATTAATTCAAAGTAAAATAAACCGTATCTACACTTTTAATTTTCAAGAGCACAAACCTAAAGAACTAGAAAATTGTTGAAGATAAAAACTTGATGGGGTTTTCACTTGTTGGTTGTGACCAATCGGTCAAAATTTCAGCTTGAATTTCTATTCGGTTCTCCAGATTTATGCTCTTCAAAATTTGAACGGTGCTTTCGATCCATATTCACCTTAAGGTACATCATCAACACACCCTTGCTGGATTTCTTTGAATGCCATTCGACGTCCATCATCGTCATCACCCACTAAACAATCACTCCCTAATGCAATGAAATTTTACGACCTTCTGCTGCGTTCATAAATTATTCAACGACAAGCCGAAGGCTGATCCTGGAGCAGAGCATATGTGTTTGTGTTGATTGTGATACCAAACAGACATGGAGACATATTGTACTGCTGCGTGATTTAACGTATGCACAGTGGTTCTGAGGGGCGATAGAATCGGAATAAACCCATAGAACAGATTATTTGATGAGTTTATTTTCGCCACTATACCATATGAGTCAAAAAGACAAAAAGTCAGAGAGTAAGAGCGTCGGATGTTCAGAGAATCAGGAAATCAAACTGTCGGAGAATCAGAGAGTCAGAGAATCAGAGTGTCAGAGAATCAAAGAGTCAGAAAATCATGGAATCAGATAGTCAAATAATCAGAGTGTCCGATAATCAGCCAATTAGAGAGTCAGAGAGAATCAGAAAGTCAGAGAGTCAGAAAGACATAGAATAAGTCGATTAGAAAGTCAGAGAGTCGGAGAATTAGAGAAACAGGCAGTCAGAGAATCAGAGATTCAGAGAATTGGAGCGTCGAAAAATCAGGAAGTCACAGGATCAACCAATAAGAAAGTCAAATAGTTGAAGAATCAGATAATCAAGGAGTAAGGGAATCAGAGAGTTAGAGAGTCAGAGAATCAGAGAGTCCGATAATCGGAGAGTCAGAGAATCAGAGAGTCAGGAAATCAGACAGTCAGAGAGTGAGAAAATCATAAAATCAAAGAGTCATAAATTGAAGAGTCAGAAAATCAAGGAGTCATAGAACCAGAGAGTCAGAGAATCAAAGAGTCAGAGAATCAGAAAGTCAGAAAATCAGAGAGTCGAAGAATCAGAGAATCATGGAATCAGAGAATCAGAGAATCAGAGAATCAGAGATAGAATCAGAGAATCAGAGAATCAGAGAATCAGAGAATCAGAGAATCAGAGAATCAGATAATCAGAAAATCAGAGAATCAGAGAATCAGAGAATCAGAGAATCAGAGAATCAGAGAATCAGAGAATCAGAGAATCAGAGAATCAGAGAATCAGAAATCAGAAATCAGAGAATCAGAGAATCAGAGAATCAGAGAATCAGAGAATCAGAGAATCAGAGAATCAGAGAATCAGAGAATCAGAGAATCAGAGAATCAGAGAATCAGAGAATCAGAGAATCAGAGAATCAGAGAATCAGAGAATCAGAGAATCAGAGAATCAGAGAATCAGAGAATCAGAGAATCAGAGAATCAGAGAATCAGAGAATCAGAATCAGAGAATCAGAGAATCAGAGAATCAGAGAATCAGAGAATCAGAGAATCAGAGAATCAGAGAATCAGAGAATCAGAGAATCAGAGAATCAGAGAATCAGAGAATCAGAGAATCAGAGAATCAGAGAATCAGAGAATCAGAGAATCAGAGAATCAGAGAATCAAAGAATCAGAGAATCAGAGAATCAGAAAATCAGAGAATCAGTGAGTCAAAGAATCAGAGAACCGGAGAGTCAAAGAGTTGGTGAATCAAAAAGTCAAAATTTCGGTGATCAGAAAAATAGAGGGTCAGAGATTTCTGTAATCAGAAAGTATGAGAATCAGAGATTCAGGAAATCTGAAAACCATAGTGTATGAGAGTTAGAAATAGATAGTCAGATAATCAGTAAGTGAGAGAGTCTGAGAATCAGCAAATAAGAGACTCAGGTGTTAGAGAGATCAATTAAAGTCAGATAATCAGAAAATAAGTAAGTCAGGGAGTCAGGGGATCAGTGAAGCAGAGGGTAAGTAAGTTGGAGAATAAGCGAGTTAGATAACCAATAAGTTGAAGAGTCAGAGATTCAAACAGCAAAAGAGTCAAAGAGTCAACGAAGTATTAGAGACTCAGACAGTCAAAGATTCAAACATTTAGCGAGTCAAAGATTTAGATTCACAAATCAGATATCCAGACAGTCAGAGAATCAGAGAGTTTTTTAGCCAATGAGTTTGGAGAATCAGAATGTCAGAAAGTAAATGACTAAGAATATTAGAAAGTTAGTGAGTCGAATAGTCAGAGTTTCAGTGATATTGAGGAAGTCAAAGAATGAATTGGAAAATCAGATAGTTAGAGAATCAGTGAGATCGAGAAACAGAGAGGAAGAAAGTCAATTAGAAAGCCAGCAAAAGAATCATAGAGTCAGAAAATCAGAGAGCCAAACTTAGTGTCTGAGAATCAGAGAATCATAGAGCCATGAAATCAGAGAATCAGAGAATCAAAGAGTGAAAAAATCAGAAAGTCAAGGAGTCGGAGTATCAAAGAGTCCGATAATCTGAAAGTAACCCGAGTAGAAGCGATTTTTTTTCATCAAAATTTGATATTGACTTGATTGAGATGAACGACAAAAGATCTGTAGATGATATGTTGTTCCTGGAACTTCTGAACCATAGCGAAATTTGTAGTTTGCAGATCTCATGATAAGATAATCAGAGTCGAAGAGCCAGAAAGTCAGAGGGTCAGCGAGTTGGATAGTCAGCGAGTCAGAGAGTCATTGAGTTGGAGAACCAGAGAGTAGAGAGCAAGAGAGTCAAAGAGTCGAAGAATTAAAGAGTCAGAAAGTAAGATAGTCAAAGAATCACAAATTCAGAGAGTCAGGCAGTACGAAAATCAGACAGCTATGGAGATTGGAAAATCAGAGAGTCAGAAAGTTAAAAAGTAATAAAATTAGAAAGTCAGATAGTCAGACAGTCAGAGATTCAGAGAGTTGCAGAGATAGGGATTCTAAGAATCAGCGAGTCAGAAAGTCAGAAAGTCGAAGAGCCAGAAAGTCAAAGAAACAGAAAGTCATAGAGACAGAAAGTCGTATATAAAGAAAGTCAGAGAGAAAAAAAAAAGAATCACGGAATTAGAGAGTCATAAAGTCAGAGAGTCAGTAAGACTGAGTGCCAGAAAGTAATAAGTAAAGGAAGCATGGAATCAGGGAATCAAAGAGTAAGAAATTCAAGGAATCAGAGAATCAGTAAATCATATAGTTAGATACTTGAAGGTCGAAAAGTAAGAGAAACAGGTGGTAAGAGTCAAATCAAAGTCAAAGTTTAAAAGATAGTCAAAAGCAGAACCAAAGACAGAGATTGAGTTAAAATCAGATTTTGATTCTGATTCTGATTCTGATTCTGATTCTGATTCTGATTCTGATTCTGATTCTGATTCTGATTCTGATTCTGATTCTGATTCTGATTCTGATTCTGATTCTGATTCTGATTCTGATTGATTCTGATTCTGATTCTGATTCTGATTCTGATTCTGATTCTGATTCTGATTCTGATTCTGATTCTGATTCTGATTCTGATTCTGATTCTGATTCTGATTCTGATTCTGATTCTGATTCTGATTCTGATTCTGATTCTGATTCTGATTCTGATTCTGATTCTGATTCTGATTCTGATTCTGATTCTGATTCTGATTCTGATTCTGATTCTGATTCTGATTCTGATTCTGATTCTGATTCTGATTCTGATTCTGATTCTGATTCTGATTCTGATTCTGATTCTGATTCTGATTCTGATTCTGATTCTGATTCTGATTCTGATTCTGATTCTGATTCTGATTCTGATTCTGATTCTGATTCTGATTCTGATTCTGATTCTGATTCTGATTCTGATTCTGATTCTGATTCTGATTCTGATTCTGATTCTGATTCTGATTCTGATTCTGATTCTGATTCTGATTCTGATTCTGATTCTGATTCTGATTCTGATTCTGATTCTGATTCTGATTCTGATTCTGATTCTGATTCTGATTCTGATTCTGATTCTGATTCTGATTCTGATTCTGATTCTGATTCTGATTCTGATTCTGATTCTGATTCTGATTCTGATTCTGATTCTGATTCTGATTCTGATTCTGATTCTGATTCTGATTCTGATTCTGATTCTGATTCTGATTCTGATTCTGATTCTGATTCTGATTCTGATTCTGATTCTGATTCTGATTCTGATTCTGATTCTGATTCTGATTCTGATTCTGATTCTGATTCTGATTCTGATTCTGATTCTGATTCTGATTCTGATTCTGATTCTGATTCTGATTCTGATTCTGATTCTGATTCTGATTCTGATTCTGATTCTGATTCTGATTCTGATTCTGATTCTGATTCTGATTCTGATTCTGATTCTGATTCTGATTCTGATTCTGATTCTGATTCTGATTCTGATTCTGATTCTGATTCTGATTCTGATTCTGATTCTGATTCTGATTCTGATTCTGATTCTGATTCTGATTCTGATTCTGATTCTGATTCTGATTCTGATTCTGATTCTGATTCTGATTCTGATTCTGATTCTGATTCTGATTCTGATTCTGATTCTGATTCTGATTCTGATTCTGATTCTGATTCTGATTCTGATTCTGATTCTGATTCTGATTCTGATTCTGATTCTGATTCTGATTCTGATTCTGATTCTGATTCTGATTCTGATTCTGATTCTGATTCTGATTCTGATTCTGATTCTGATTCTGATTCTGATTCTGATTCTGATTCTGATTCTGATTCTGATTCTGATTCTGATTCTGATTCTGATTCTGATTCTGATTCTGATTCTGATTCTGATTCTGATTCTGATTCTGATTCTGATTCTGATTCTGATTCTGATTCTGATTCTGATTCTGATTCTGATTCTGATTCTGATTCTGATTCTGATTCTGATTCTGATTCTGATTCTGATTCTGATTCTGATTCTGATTCTGATTCTGATTCTGATTCTGATTCTGATTCTGATTCTGATTCTGATTCTGATTCTGATTCTGATTCTGATTCTGATTCTGATTCTGATTCTGATTCTGATTCTGATTCTGATTCTGATTCTGATTCTGATTCTGATTCTGATTCTGATTCTGATTCTGATTCTGATTCTGATTCTGATTCTGATTCTGATTCTGATTCTGATTCTGATTCTGATTCTGATTCTGATTCTGATTCTGATTCTGATTCTGATTCTGATTCTGATTCTGATTCTGATTCTGATTCTGATTCTGATTCTGATTCTGATTCTGATTCTGATTCTGATTCTGATTCTGATTCTGATTCTGATTCTGATTCTGATTCTGATTCTGATTCTGATTCTGATTCTGATTCTGATTCTGATTCTGATTCTGATTCTGATTCTGATTCTGATTCTGATTCTGATTCTGATTCTGATTCTGATTCTGATTCTGATTCTGATTCTGATTCTGATTCTGATTCTGATTCTGATTCTGATTCTGATTCTGATTCTGATTCTGATTCTGATTCTGATTCTGATTCTGATTCTGATTCTGATTCTGATTCTGATTCTGATTCTGATTCTGATTCTGATTCTGATTCTGATTCTGATTCTGATTCTGATTCTGATTCTGATTCTGATTCTGATTCTGATTCTGATTCTGATTCTGATTCTGATTCTGATTCTGATTCTGATTCTGATTCTGATTCTGATTCTGATTCTGATTCTGATTCTGATTCTGATTCTGATTCTGATTCTGATTCTGATTCTGATTCTGATTCTGATTCTGATTCTGATTCTGATTCTGATTCTGATTCTGATTCTGATTCTGATTCTGATCTGATTCTGATTCTGATTCTGATTCTGATTCTGATTCTGATTCTGATTCTGATTCTGATTCTGATTCTGATTCTGATTCTGATTCTGATTCTGATTCTGATTCTGATTCTGATTCTGATTCTGATTCTGATTCTGATTCTGATTCTGATTCTGATTCTGATTCTGATTCTGATTCTGATTCTGATTCTGATTCTGATTCTGATTCTGATTCTGATTCTGATTCTGATTCTGATTCTGATTCTGATTCTGATTCTGATTCTGATTCTGATTCTGATTCTGATTCTGATTCTGATTCTGATTCTGATTCTGATTCTGATTCTGATTCTGATTCTGATTCTGATTCTGATTCTGATTCTGATTCTGATTCTGATTCTGATTCTGATTCTGATTCTGATTCTGATTCTGATTCTGATTCTGATTCTGATTCTGATTCTGATTCTGATTCTGATTCTGATTCTGATTCTGATTCTGATTCTGATTCTGATTCTGATGATTCTGATTCTGATTCTGATTCTGATCCGGATCCGGATTCGGATTCGGATTCGGAATAGGATTCGGATTCGGATTCTTATTCGGATTCGGATTCGGATTCGGATTCGGATTCTGATTCGGATTCGGATTCGGATTCGAATTTGGATTCGGATTCGGATTCGGATTCGGATTCGGATTCGGATTCGGATTCGGATTCGGTTTCGGATTCGGATTCGGATTCGGATTCGGATTCGGATTCAGACTTAGATTCAGATTCAAATATCAGAATCAGATGGACACTGACTTTGTCTTAACAGACGAAACATTTGACCCATACAATTCATATCCTGAACGCGCTTCCGAACCACTGGGAAACCACCAAAGAAATCGTGCCAATGTGACACTCAAGCTAGAACTGTATTTAATCGCTCCGGAAATTTAGCGCTGTATTCTAAAGTCAAGGAATCCACTCCACAGATGCACACATACAAACATACTCGTGCAGCCATATTGGGTCCCGGAAAGTTTATGTGCCACGACGAGTGTGATAAATTGTCATAAAAATATGAAGTGACAGGTAATTTCGGCGTACTTTTCTGTTTCTGTTGGCCTTTTCAAACGCCCCATTTCGGTTCAGCTATACGCCATCAAGTTGTTGCGAGTGGTATAAAATACTGCATTAGGAAAGGGCAACTGTAGTTATTCTTGGCCCCAAAGGTTGGTGCTTGATCTACAGTATAGGACAAAACATTTGTAATATTTTAGAATTTACATACAAAATGGATATTTCACTTATTTATAAACTTTTTACGAAAAATCATAAGAGATTTGTCTCTAAATAGAAAAGCCTTCTATTTACTTAAAAAAACTTGCAGAACGTAGCATTAATGCATGTCTTTATTTTATTGAATTATTTCAATTTGTCAAAAAAAACGCTTTAGCCAAAACGTTATTGCTTTTGAACTCTTCGTTGGAAGAATTACTCAAAAATATAAATTGAAATTCATGTTCTGTCTGAAAAAAATGTGAAAGTCTGTTCATGAATAACTAGGAGCTATTCCTCTAAATGTGACAAATTTGTATGACAAATCAAAAAAGTCGCAAACATATTGTCCATTACTTTATATAATACGACTAAAAGTAGCAAAATTCAGTTGATTTGATTTCGAAAAAAAAAAATATGCCTACAAGATGAAAACAGGCATAGCTACCCTTTGTTGTGTGCACTCATGTGTGTGCGTTAACCTACGCGTGTCACTGAGACAAGGGGAATGGAAAAGGACATTTCACGGGCGTAGGAGTTTTAGCATGAGTTGGCACTTGGTAGCAGCGAATATTTAATTTTATTCCATATTTTACGAATTTTTATGGTTGTTCCAGTGCTTTTTATGGCGTTAGTGCCTGGCAATGTCGTTATTTTAATGGAAATGCGCTCGCGTGATTGGAGTGTCCCTACACTGTTGGGGGCTGGAGGAGAGGTCCTCTTCTATATCGTTTCTTACCACCAAACGGAAGGTGATTACCTTAAGTGCCTATGTGCGTTTTTTCGGAGCGCCATAAAGTGAAGTGAAACGATATCCTCTAGCTCGGAGAAATGGATGTGGATTCGGTTTCGGGTAATTATTTTGTCGCTGTTTGAACATAAATGCCAAGCGGAACGTTTAATATGTTATACTTTATACGTGAAGACGTATCAAATCAGCTGGATTTGAAGCTTTTCAAAATTCCATTGTTAAATAAATTTCATATAGACGTTTTTAATTTGTATTTATTGTTGAAATTGGTCGAAAATCGACCTTACAATGCATGTTTTATATGAAGAATCCATCACTTTAAAAACAAATTCTCGTGACGAAGTGAATCAATAGTGTTGAGAATAGAACTGATATAACAATTTACAGGAAATTCTTTGAAAACCTCTTAGCGAACTGAACTCAACTCTCAGAGAACAATTTTAATGTGGACTTGCTATTTAAATTACTATTTCATTTTGGAGAATTTCTGAAAGTAAATGTGTTTGAAACATTAAGTGGATATCCTTCCTTGATTTCAGCGTTATAAATAACAAATATAACAAATAATAAACTAAAATTGCCAAGTTTGCGATTCCGTCACAGGCCGTAGCGACGGAAAAATGAAAGAGAATTTGCTGAATAGCTGCGCGTTTACCGCTACGGCTACCCTAATAGAGGTACATAACAGAAATATAATGAAATTTTATCAGAATATGATGTGCATATCTTATTATGGTATAATTATGTTATATATATTATAAATATATCATATTGTGTTATATTTATTTTGAATATATTTCTTTGTATTTATTTTTAACAATTTTATAATAAAATTAAATTCACATATGTGCAGTTTAATCAAATTGAAATATATAGCTTTTATTTGGGAATAATAAAAAAAATCTCTTGGGTTTGTAAAACCAGCCAAGCCAATAAAATGCTATGATCTTAATTTAATTATTGACTAACTACAAGTGATTAAAAAGAGACTTGTTGCGACTTGAAATTGCTTGTTTTATATAAAAAAAATACATTTTTCTTCCTATTGCACCATATATGAAGTTTTATTAGAATGTTTATATATGTACTAGGAGCAAGATTGCTTGTAGCGATAAGTTCAATTGTGATGAAGAAGCGTTTTCTTTGGACTTATTCGAATGCAGTTGTGTCATCGGTGAAATCAGGCGTTATAAACCATTAGTGGCTCATCGTGTCGGAGAGAAACCTAGTAAAACAAGTCCGGAAGATTGGCGATGGGTACCCTCGAAACACAATCCTGCAGATGATGTTATCAGATGGGGAGAAGCGACACAACTAAGTTCCAACAATCGATGGTTTTGTGGTCCTGAATTTCTGTATTAAACAGAAGACAACTGGCCAGTACAGAAGTGGGATTCGTTAGAAATTGAGGAAGAATTACGAGCTAATGTGCTATTTCATGCCATAGTTTTGCCAAATGTGGTGTTACCAAGGGTGGAACACATTGCCAAGTGGAAAATGCTTGTTTGGATTGTGGCAAAAAATATCGTTTCGTTTCGAACTGTCGACGAAAAATCGATAAACAACCGAATGAAGTCTTGCCTATAACAAAAAAGGGGCTTGCAAATACTCCAGAAAAACAAGTTCCTTTAAGTCAGGAGGAGTATCTGTTAGCAGAAAATTTAATTTGGCGTGTAACGCAGGGTGAAGCCTTCGCAGACGAGGTGAAGACGTTAATCAAGAATCAAGATTCATCTGTTAACCAATTTGGAGCAATTGAGAAGAGCAATCTGGAGTAGTGTGAATGGAAGGTAGAACAACAGCAGCTAACTACGCAACTTTTGATGTGTGGTTTCCAGTAATTTTACCGAAAGAACATATCATTGCCCGAAAATTGGTGGAGTTTTACCACCAACAGTGTGCCCACGGTAGCCGAGAAATGATGGTGAATGAAATCCTTCAGTGATTCTACATTCCAGGGCTGAGATCATTAGTTGGAAGTGTTACAATAGACTGCATATGGTGCAAGGTTCAAAAGGCGAAACCAGTTGTTCCTAGAATGGCTCCACTTCCACCATAACGGATGGCTGTGAGAGAACATCCATTTTCTTACGTTGGCGTAGATTATTTTGGGCCGGTGGAGGTAGCTGTTGGGCGCAGACGTGAGAAACGTTGGGTGGCATTATTTACGTGTATGACAATACGTGCCGTATACGGTACACCTACAAGTAGTCTACAGCCTGACAACACAGTCATGTAAAATGGCAATTCGCAGATTCGTGAAACGACGTGGAAGCCCGATTGAGATCTTTTCAGACAACGGGACCAATTTTGTTGGAGCGAGCAAAGACTTAGCAGAACAAATCCGAGCTATCAACTCAGAATGCGCTGATACATTCAATGGAGCGCAAGAGCAAAATGGACGTTCAACCCACCTTCGGGTGGTGTTTGGGAGCGCATGGTACGGTCAGTAAAAGAGGCGATGCAAGTACTTGCGTATGGAGAAAGATTGACAGATGAAATTCTGTAGACAACTCTTGTAGAAGCAGAAAACCTAATTAACTATCGTCCGTTAACATATGGGTCTACGAACGTACAGGAAGACAAGGAAGCCATTACACCGAATCAATTCTTGACAAGTTGTCCTTTGGGTGGATTGCATGCCTTCGAGAAGTTCAACAGAGCTAGCTGATCGACTACGGAACAGTTATAGCCAAGTATTTGGCAGACGAATTGTGGGAACGTTGATAACGGGAGTATCTACCCACAATGAACCGGAGAACGAAGTGGTATAAGCAGTGTTGTGAAATACTCAATTTCTCACAACTCACGCTTGAGATTTTTCATGTGTGAGTTGTCAATCATACAACTCAGCAGTCAAAAAATCATGGATGAGTTGGTTCACCTTTTTGACTCATTGTCTCGTATTTCCACAGTTTACTCACACACGGCAATTATTTCTTGTTAATCTGGTAAAATTATGTTAATACTTTCTAACGTAAACAACAACATTCGGGTTTCACGAATTTTTGCCGGGTTTTGCGACTGAATCATTTTTTACGGTTTGAGTTGATTGAGTTGATTTTGCAACAAAATCTCAAGCGTGAGATTTGCGAAGCAGATCTCTAATGAGTTTGCTCTCACGGGAGAGCGTATTGATTGAGATTTTGAGTGTGAGTCTATCAACACTGGGTATAAGGAAAGCAAATCTTCGGCTGTTGGAGATTTGGTATATGTTGCAGATTCGGAGAAGCGAAGGGCCTGGAAACGTGGAGTAATTGAAGAAGTTTTTGCTGGAGACGATGGAAGAATACGGTCGGCGATAGTGCGTACTAGTGATCCTTTATAGAGAGATAAGCGGAAGTAAAATGGAATGATTTGGCAACAGACCAGCAGTGCTGATTTTGCTCGGCGTCGAGAATAATATTGTAACACGGACATGACTTCCTCATTGCTATAAAGTGTATTTTGTTTCGTTATAGATCTTTGAGCTACATATCAAAACTAATAAACAGCCGAAAAAAACAAAAACTAGAAATCGCATTGACAAAAATTTAAAAAAGTAAAAAATTTCATTTGTATTTTTGCTTCATGCAAAATTATTTTTACCGAAATAATTTTAAGGGGATTACATTACTCCTCAAGAAAAGTTCAAAACAAACATAACGCATGTTCGTTTGGCTCACACTTTGACAGCTCTCGCTGCTCGATTGGCTCACACTTTGACAGAAATGTCAGCTTCCGCGAATCTCTCTTATAGGCCTTTTCATGTGACAGATCCGTCTATGCATTTGTTTACATCGGTGGAGGACCGGTGCTAACACGGGCCTGTCATTTTCATAGAAGAAATGTCAAAGTGCTTCCTGATCAGCTGATTTGAGACGTCATTTGAATAGGCCTATAAAGGATTTCTAGTGCGTACCAAAACAGGGCAGAAGAAGCGAGCAGTAGCAAAATTAGCAGTTTTGGAGATCGGAGCCTAGGAGTGATAAGCACAGTAGTGACTACCATCAACTACAGGGCTTACGGGTCGGGGAGATGTTACGCCGGGATAGGAAGGGTTCACTCCGTGCACGCGACCATGAAAACGTTGGTTTAACTGAGAGCGTGACGGAGATTATAAACAGATGGAATGACTGTCAAACCGTAGGGCGCTGACATATTAGTTGAATGCTAGTTGGAAGAGTTGAAACTGAAGTGTAAGAATATTGAATTTATATAAGATATATTGGAAATATTAGATAAATAGGATTGTTCCTGAAATTTATTTACGTGTTGAATGTTTTACGTGAGCAGTGTTGCCAGTTTCAAAGCAATTGTATTTTATTTAAACTTATTTCTACCTTTCTGAAAACCTGATTTCGCAAATTTGCTGTGAATTTATGACTTCGACTTTGTGAATGGGTAAATTGAAAGCAACAACTACCTGATCTATCTTCAATATTTAATTAAATTCTAATATAACACGCCTGAACTCGACCAGACAAAAGTGTTCGCCAAAAATTGACTTTAAGCCGGATATTTTTTTTTTGAAACTTTCAGGGAATAAACTAAAACATATGGATTACATTTCGGCATAACTACTTTATTCAATGTCCTTTCCTTCGCTGAAAGCCCGGACCTTTCCCTTAAGACCCCTCATTACAATTTGTGCACTGGTGGAACCAACCTTTTTGGTCATCCATGTTTTCTTGAATTTCAGCTAGTTTTTAAACACCTTGGACGATTTTCGTACCTTGGCCTTCATTACAGCCCAAAATCTTTCCACCGGACGAATTTCTGGTGAATTTGGGGGGGTTGGCGGTTTTTGGTAGAAAACCAACATTATTATCTCTGTACCAATCCAACGTCGATTGCGGATCGCGCGTGATGGCATGATGCCAAATCCGGCCAAAATAATGTCTCGCCTCCGTGAGACCGCAAGAAGATGCATCTGGAACCACTCGGTGCGGTAAATTTCGCTGTTGATCGGGCACCATTGTAATCTACGGTTTACTCAATTTACCGCAATGGCATATGGCCTGCCAGAGCAAGTATTTTTTGGCGAATTTTTCATTTTTTTTTCTTCCTTATGTCTTCCTTTCTTCAAACCATGATTTGGCAACGTAAAACACCAGCCCCGGATCTGCTTTGATATAGGTTTCGTCATCCATAACCCCACATTTCGGATTCGTTAACTACTCTCGATACAGCTTCCTTGCGCGGAATTTGGCCGCCGTGTTTTGTTAATTACACCGGTTCGGTGACTCCCGGAACTTGAATACACGGAGCCCAGCTCATTTCATGGTTTGCTGAACGAATCAGGCGGTACACTTGGTCTGCAGAGCCGCGTTGTGAATTAAAAGGTTCGGATTACGCTTAAAATAATCCAACACCTTCCGGGCCTCACAAGGTCAGCTGTCTTCGATTTTCTTCCACTTCCAGCCCGTCGCTCGGACATGTGGGACTCGTAAAAAGATGTTAACACTTCAGTCGTCGCGCTGTTGTATTTTGTACAACACTGGTTGAAAAACCTCGCTCTTCGTTCCCAACAGCAGCCTGGTGGTTCTGACGGTGGCAAACCGCGCGACGACTGGAAGGTTAACACCCGAGACACAGTTGTACGGGTGATTCCCAGTTATCTTCCGATCCATCTCATGCGCGCAGTCGGATTTTCCATGACTCCAAAATTCTCCGGCGATTTTTTTGTTTTGTTTTGCAGCCATCTCAATAATCAATAATTCAAGCGTGTGCTAGATTAAGGGCGTAAGTCGCATGATCGATTTCTCTTCATCGATTCTCTCTCTTCTGTGAATGAAGGTGACAAGATGCAGGTTTGTCAGCATTTTTTCACCTCAGGACGCAAGATTGCATCGCTGCCTAGCGTCCTGAAGTGAAAAAATGCTAACAAACCCGCTTCTTGTCACCTTTATTCACAGAAGAAAGAATCGATGAAGAGAAATCGATCATGCGACTTACGCCCTTATTCTAGCACACGCTTCAATTTTGGACATGTAAACAATACACTCCAATCTAGTAATACCCAGATTTTTATTAATTTTTTCCCAAGGACAAAAAAGTCACACACGGATAAATAAGGAGCATTTTTTATCGAGTACAGGCCTTATACAGGGTATAGGAGTATCATAATCATGACTCACTATTAGTGAGTAGCTTGATTAATAGCTAATAATTTCTAGTATTTTTAAACAGAATCGTGCTCCCATTTTTACCGATTTTTTTGTGGGAAGTCGTATAGATTTCTGGTAGCAAGATATCGAAAGTTCTTTGGAAATTCACTGAAAATCACTAAAACATTGTTGGTAAATTTCTTGGGAGATCTAAGTAGTTTTCTTATTGGGATCATGGATAGACTTATGACGTATTCCTGTTTAGTGGATTCCTGGAGATACTAATACTGATTCATGATGAATCCTTGTTTGGAATACTAGCTTGGCTACTCCTTGATCCATGTGCTTATGACGATGTTCTGTACAGATTTCAATGTTTCAACAGTGAATTATTCAAATCATTATCCGTGGTTTTTTTTTGTGAGATCTTCAATAGATTTATGACGAAGTCCCTTATGTATTCTTGGCCAGATTTTTGTTTAACCCTTGGCAAAATCTTTTCTGTATATATGGGAAAATACTTTGTTGAAATTATGTCCTGTTGTCATGCTTCATAGGAGAGCATGTCTAACACATCATTTCGAAGGTATTTTCAGAAGATTTTGTGGAACAATGATGTAATTTTAGATACAAAACGGATTTTCTTTTTTCAAACAATTCATGAATTTAAAAGGGTTTACGGCATTGACAGTTTCAAAATAAATACAACAAAGTCTTTTTACACGGTTTTTTTTTTTTGCACGTTTTATTTTTACACGGCTTTTCGACACGCCTTTCGGAATTTACAGGGTATTTTTTTTTGCACGGAATTCGGAATTATCACGGTTTTTTAACTTATTTACACGGATTTTGGAATTAACACGGCTTTTTCTCTTATTTACACGGATTTCAGAATTAACACGGTACTTTTTCCACGGATTTCAGAATTAACACTGTTTATTTTTACTCAGATTCCGGAATTAGCATGGTTTTTTTACGTGGGATTTTTTTGCACGGCACGGGGAACCGTGGTAAAAAAGACCTTAGTGTACAAGAATACGATGAATCCATAAGTTCTTAGTGATTGTTCAACAAAAAAAAATAACTCGATGGAGAAAATATGTTTTGGAAACTCCTAAAAGTTTCTAGGAAGAAATTTGATTATGATCGTTCAGAGTTTTCAACAAAAATCGTATTTATCGTTTGTCAAAAATGCTTTCGAATTTAAAACAATATTAAAAAAGCATTAAAATTAATTCTTATATAACTTAAATATGGTCCTCTGAACTTTATTATTTTAATAAGGAAATGTTTCTGATTAAAAGTTTTCAAACCGTATAGGCCTGAATGAAAGCAAAAAATGTAAAACCCTCACCGCTCAGCGAATTCTTGATGGATTCAAATGATTTTTTGTCAGTATACTGGCACATATATCTAGTTTTTAAAAGTGGACAGAGGATCGCGCAAATTTTCCTGTGTTCAGAAAATGTGATGGTCTGGGGGTGTTTTTCATGGAGTGGAGTAGGAAGCCCCGTGAAAACCGACGGAATAATGACGGCAGATTCCTACATCAACATCTTGCGGGAAAATCTGAAGGTTTCGCTGATCCACACGGGCCTTGAAGAGAAATTCATATTTCTCTAGAACAATGACCCGAAGCATACTGCCAAGAAGACCAAGTCTTTCTTCCGGTCTTGTCAGATTAAACCGCTGGAATGGCCTCCACAAAGCCCAGACCTCAACCCCATCGAGAATTTGTTGGCGATTCTCGATACCAGGGTTGGCAAAATAATTATTTTGAAGCCTTGGAGCGCGCCTGGGAAGAACTAGAACCACAACACCTACAAAACCTGGTGAAAAGCATGCCGAAGCGCCTTCAGCAAGTCCTTAAGGCCAAAGGAGGACACATTAACTATTAAATTGCTTTTTATTTTTCTTAAATCATCTTTTCTGGGGCCGAGAAGGACGTTGTCACTTTATTTTGTCACTATTTTTTTTGTCAATACAAATTGATTTTCTTTTTCTTTGAGTAAAATTCTTTTTTTTTATCAAAATTTCGTAAGTGTTACTTTAAAAGAATATCAAAAATAAAATATCAAAAGAAATTTAAGTGTGTTAACTTTAATTTGAACCAAATCAATGAGAGAAATTCGAAAACTGGTAAGGTGGGCACTTTATTTTGCCTATCAGTGTATGGTTGAACTGCATAAAGTTTTATACCGGTGAAAAAAAACGTATAAATTTGAAGACATTGCTTCAAAAGACATGTAGTTTGAAATCAAATATTTTGAAAACAAAATCAAACATCAAAATTTTCTATTGAAAATTTGAAAAATATCGAACAAAAGGATCACGATGTGAACCGATTCAAAAATTTTAGACATCCGGGAAAATCAGGGAATTGGAAACTGATTTTAGTAGATCTATTTTTCATGCTTGGTGGATTAGATCACTAAATAGTTTGATAAATCATACTTTAAATTTTATGTTAACATTAATGAAATCAGTGCACTGTAGTTTTTGATACAATTTTGGCAACCTGTAGCTCAAAATTGTAACGTGATTTGATCTTTGAGGCACGCAAAAATGTTTTTTCTGTTACGCTATGGTGTACTTGTCAGCTTGTGTTTCACCCAAAAAGGGTCCTAAAGCCCTGTCCCAATTTTAGTACCAAACGCTTAAGTTTAGGCCAAAAACACATGTTTACTCAATTTTCTAATGTTTTCCGTTGGTTTAAGCCCAAAAAAACATTTTTTCAGATTTTGTCACATTCTTTGGCTTAAACTCAAATTTTGGATGTATTTTGTTTTCCGTGTCCCTTACGAAATGTCAGATAGGAACAACCCCAGTGGTCGAACTAAAACCCCTGTGGTGTTTTTGTCGACTAAGCGAACGTCAAACATGATCAAAAGTGTCAAGGTTCATTTATGGACCAAATTTTTAAATTAAAGTTTAAACATGTTATAGCCATTATTTGAGCGGGAAAAAATGCTAAAGTAGATACAGTAACATGCTTTTTCGTGTTATTAAATAAAAACAAGATCTCATTAAAAATTTTAGGACCCAATTGGGAAACATTTTTTGCTAATAGCAGATATAACTAGAATCAGAAAGACACTGCAGCACAGATTAAATAGTGGAAGCAGTGCCGCAAACATTCGACACTTTGCGTGATGTTCGTTTTGTTGCCATGGTCAGCAGTCACAACACGAGCTTTCGAATGAACGTCGTTAAACACAAAAAAAGTGTCAATTGAATGTCGTCTGACACGATGACATTTGCATAAATCATAAGTTTTGCATAGATTTCATACATCGGATCATAAACAACATGAACAGTTTGTTCTTGCCTGTTATGTTGAATGTGACCCACATACAGTGAAAGCAGAACAGGAACAAACAAAACCGAAACGTTTCCTAACGAAGCTATCGTGGTCAGTGCCATTCAATTGACATTTTCCTTTTCGACATTCGTTTGATCGCTCGTGTTGAGAATGTTCATGGGAAGCGATGCCGAATATCAGCGAAAACGTGTCGACTCAACTCAGCGAAAACGTGTCGATTGCCTTACAACACTGAGTGAAAGTGAAGAACTTTTCGTCGTTAGAACACAATTCAATTGTTCTTATTATATATGAGAATTGGAACATCGCTAGTTGCAATCACGCTTGAACTTTTCCATTACCTGATTAGAGTAATTAATTATCGGTTTGCTGTTTACAAAACCATAGCATATTAGCATTTTGAATCAGAATAAAAACTAAATGCGTCGAGAACCATCTATTTTATAATTAATTTAATGGACAGCTATGGGAAGCAGTAAAGTGCATCTGTCTGACTAAAGTGTTGAATGTTGCAATTCGCAGAAGAGAAAAAACGGTAGGGTATAGAACTACTTGGGCATCTCCTTGATTTGTTTGTCTGAAACTAATGCACCAGATACACCTTTATTCAAAGAATCCCATTTGGACCCCATAGCTTCTAGGAAACCTCTATGACAAAGTGTATCAAGAGTGCCGGAAATAGGACACGTCTTTCTACTAGAAGTACGTTCACTATTTTAATTAGCGCAAAAATGCTTCGAAGCTATCGCCGGTGACGTTGACAACGTTCGTTGTGCCTCGATGATATCCTCTATGTTATGGTTCGTTGCAGGATGTGATAAATCGTAAAAACACATCCATTATTTTTTCTGGTTTCCCATTGTTGTTTCTCCGTATAGAAAAAGTGTTGGAATCAAACAAGTTGAATGATGTCAATAGCGACAAATGGGTTGTTTGGTGAAAACAATGTCAGTTCATCCTGATGTATAACTACTTACTTCTAAAAAAATCGAATTGTAGAAAAAAAATGAAAGAATTTCGACACGGACTTAGACATAGAAATGATTCACAAACATCAAGTCTATTGTTTAGAACATACCATGAAAATGGATTCCGGTAACAAGTGAATTAATCTGCCCGTCTCTCTTTCTCCCTTTGTAGTTGTGCCGACTGTCATCCCTCCTGTATGACGTGCAACGGATCGTCCGAGTCGCAGTGCATCCTGTGCCGAGCTGGCCGGTTTGCTCACGAGGGCCGGTGCCTCAATGCCTGCCCGGATGGGTTCTTTGGGGACAAAAAACGGCACGAGTGCATGCCGTGTCCGATTGGGTGCTCGACGTGCAGCAGCGGCTCCATCTGTACGGCCTGCCGGGACAACTGGACCATGAACAAGAAGGCCAAATGCATCGCCAACGGGAGCAATAACTGTGACGAATGTGAGTATCAATGTGGGGGAACGGGATGAGGTACGGGATCAAGGTACCTTCCACGATGATGGGTTCGTGTTTGATTGGTGATGGGTTATGATGGTTCTTTTTTGAAGGCAATGACCGGCAATTTGTTGAACATGGTCTCTATAGATCCAGAGGGATTCTAATTGTAAAAAATGACGAGAATTTGAAACTTATATTTGTGGAAAACCTGCTCTCTTGTCGTTTTCATTCAGTTCGTACAGTACATATTTTTTACCTTCCTGAAAACTTCGCCTATCTAGAAAGGTGATTGATACTGAGGGATCCAAACTTCAGATTACACGCAGGCTTTTTCTTTTCGCGGAGAGGTCTGTGTCATCTACAGGCAAGGTTTTTCGACATCCCTGAGTTAGCTCAGTAAAGCCATATGTTAAAATATTGTACTATTTGATCCCAGAATACTGCCTTGATGGCACCAGCTCTTACAGGACATCTCTCTGACTTAAAGTTCTGATAAATATCCTGAAAACTTTGAATTATTCTAACAATGTTTGTTGGAAAATCAAAGTTTTTGAATGGATAATGGAAATTTCCTTGACTTCCCTGGGCATAGAGTATCATCGTACCTGCCACACGATAAACGAATGCTAAAAAGGCAACTTTGGTAAAGAAAGCTCTCAGTTAATAACTGTGGAAGTGCTCATACTAACACTTAGCTGAGAAGCAGGCTCTGTCCCAGTTAGGACGTTAATGCCAAGAAGAAGAGAAGTGCTCATTCAACACTATGCTGAGAAGCAGGATCTGTCCCAGTAGGGACGTAATGCCAAGAATAATAAGAAGAAGAACCATCGAATCACCTTTCACTCTCCATGAATTCTTTCCCAGTCGCATTCGTTAATCCAATAAACACGAATACAACTTCCTATCCTCCATACAGCGGAATACTACGAGAACGGTCACTGTCACTCGTGCCACTCGACGTGCGAAACCTGCACAGGTCCAACGGAGCACGAGTGTCTAACCTGCGCATCGCCGTTGCTGCTGCAGAACCAACGCTGCGTCAACGAGTGCGACGAGGGCTACTACATGGAGGTGGGCGTCTGTGCCAAGTGTTTGCACACCTGTACCCAGTGTGTGTCGCGCATGAACTGCACTTCCTGCCAGAAGGGACTGCAGCTGCAGAGTGGCGAGTGCCGAACGACCTGTGCCGACGGGTGGGTTTCAGTGAAGCTTCTACACGAGTTTGTTAGATAGATTGACACTTTTCTTCGCTCTTACAGATATTACAGCGATCGTGGAACCTGCGCCAAGTGCTACCTGAGCTGCAACACGTGCAGCGGACCGCGCCGGGATCAGTGCGTGACGTGTCCCGAAGGTTGGCAGCTTGCTGGAGGCGAGTGCCATCCCGAGTGCCCCGAAGGATTCTTCAAGACCAAATTCGGCTGCCAAAAGTGCCATCACTATTGCAAAACCTGTAACGGTAAGCTGGATGACCACGGTTTTGAGTTGCTTCATCATATGTAATTGATGATTTCTGTTATAGCCGCTGGCCCACTGGCCTGTACTTCCTGTCCGTCGCACTTCATGCTCGACGGAGGCCTCTGTATCGAGTGTCTCGGATCACAGTTCTACGATCCACCAACGCAGACGTGCAAGACCTGTCACGATAGCTGCCGGTCTTGTAGCGGTCCCGGTCAGTATTCGTGTGTAACGTGCGCCTTCCCGCTGCATCTGGATCGTCTCAACAACCAGTGTGTGCCTTGCTGTGCCAGCGATGCCTCGCCCGAAGATCAAAGCTGCTGCCATTGCGACAAAGAAACCGGTAGGAGTAGATGCTGCTCAAAATAGTGACCTAGTCGTAAAAAGATGTTTGTGTTTTTGTTCAAATTTGTACAGGTGGCTGCATCAATTCATCGCCGGCTGGAAAACGGCGTATCGGTGCCGAACAGCAGTTGCTTCAGTTTGGTGAGGAAGCAGCAAATAGCGCAAGCGATAGCAACGCTGCCGAAACCAGCGATTCAAGTCTACGGCGGTTCCTACAGGGAGCATCGCCCTCGGCCGTCACCGTCGTAGCCGTCTCCGGTTGTTTGCTGATCGTGACATTGTTCGCCATCATTTTCACCGTACTACAGGTGGGTACTCATTGCTGTACAGTTCTATTTAGCAAGTAGCCTGGCCGCATCAATAATATAATTGGATATTACAGTAATGATGCCATTGTTCTCTCTTATGAGCACAATTCCAAATTTTTATTATTGTCGAATACCAGTTTTGATATTTACAAGTTTTGTAAACAAGTGAACGGAAATCACGGATGCTCTCACAAGGCCAAGAAAGGCTGTAATATCCAAACTGGATAGGTATGACATACTTAGGTTATATTACTGGGGTCGGTAAAATTTTACTGGGTTTTGGAACTACCGAAAAAGTCAGTAAAATGAAAACTGTCGCCACGCGTAATTGAAAAGCTAATTTCACCATGTTTTATTTTTTATCGATATATGATATAAAAAGAAAGCTCTCTACAAAATTTCAGTGAAAAATCTCTGTTTTTCGATTTCTGACAATTTTTTTTAGTTTACTGACTCTTTCAGTAATTCAAAAACCTTGTTATTTTTACCGAACAGATTGAGTGTGGAGACTAAACGAAAGCATCAAGAATTCCAAATCGTTTTTAGAAACATTAATGGACCCGCAGAAACCTCGCAGTGATTTTGAAAGGATTTCAAAGAGTTTTCAGAAGTTCCTAAATAGTTTCTAGCAGATTCAAAGAGTTCAAGAGGAGCTTCCGAGGTTTAAAGGTGTTCATAAGCGGTTTCAATAAGTTATATATGTTTTTCGGTTCTCAAAAGTTACTTACAACTTTTTAGACCATCCAAATCGGATTTTAGGATTATTCAGGAGTTCCAAAGAAGTTCTTTTGGCTTCCAGTGGTACCCAGAAGTTTTCCTAGAAAAACCACTGAAAACCCCTTGAAAAAACATGTTACACTCTGATAAATCATGATAGAGTCTATGAGAATCGCTTGAAATCTGACTGGAAGGCTTTGAGAACCTAAACCAACGTTTTGAGAATCACAGGCCACCTCTGAAAGCCCCTCGGGGTACTTATATTCTTAACTCAAGCTTCGGACTTCAGCCTATGGAAGAATTATTCCACTCCAAAGAGAATAGCATCCTTTGAACCCTACAGCATTCGCATCGAATACATCGCAATGCGTAAAATCCATTACCCAAACTGCAACCGCAAGCCAATCCTTGCTGCAAAATTTAATCATCTTACAACGTTCCATTTAAACGATTAAATTCCCAACAAATCACAGCATTTGGCAACGCAATCAGCCCCACCAGCAAGCCAATGATGTTGTGCTTGCCCGGATTTGGAATTTACTCAATCATTGAAAAACCCCCGCCAGAAGGCATGGGTACGGTACGGAATCATCTCCTTTCGTTAGAAATCATCCTTCCTAGTTGAGTTGGTACTTGTTAGTTGGGAGTAGTCGATCCGGATACCATCGAGCGACTTCCTCGGCCCATGACAAACAAAATGTCGCCAAACGGCGCGGCGGCGATGGAATCCACGGTAAACCAATTCACGACCACAAATCAATCTGGAAATCCCTTCATCGCAAAACCGTAAAGCGGGGTAACATTGATGAGCATAGCCGATCCCGTAAAAAATTGGCTCACCTTTTTTTGTAGAAACAAAAATATAAACGATCTGCAACTTTTGAAGATAATTTAGGTCGGGTTCAAGAAAATATCAAATATTTTTCTAAACTGCAAAAAGAATTTTTGAAAAAAATGTACAAGACATTTCAGGATATCCGGAGGAGTTCTAAAAACGAAATTTTTTAATGATAAGTGTATTTGTTGCAGATTTTTTTGGCAGTTTGTAGATATAAGTCAAATTTAGGTTGAATTCCTGGCAGAACAAGATGTTTCAGGCTTACCATTTATTATAGTTTTCTAGTTACTTTAAAATGTCCACCATCAACTTATTCATTATCTCAGAAAATGGGTTTTTCTTTTAATCGTAGACATCTAGAAATTGATGAGAATTTTTAAAAGTTGTAATAGATATTGAGATCTTTATGATCACTGATGCATCAAAACTTAACACTTCAGATATGTTGCGATCGCGAAACACTTTGTTTTGGACTCGTTTGGATTACTCCCGGATGCCGAGAATCCGTGGAATAAAAAAAATATAAAAATCATGGTAAATTTGACATTTTCTTGAGTTCAACTAAAAATTTAACTTGTGCCAAATAATATTGTGGAAAAATGTTCGCCTTAGAAATTTATCTTGTTTTAGAATTTTCTAGAGTTCGTTTCTAGAGTTCATATTTAACCTTACGATCGATATCTATATAAATAAAAATGGAATGGCGTTTGTATGTCACGCAATGTCTTGAATACGGGTGACTAGACATACATAACTCTTTCACTGTTGCATTCGGCCAGAGATTCGACGTGTTTGTAAGAAGAAAAAGTTTTTGAAAGTCTCCGAAACAGTGGGAAAAACGGAAGAATACTAATCTGTCATTTTCTTCAGAAGACTTCATGACGTGTTTCAACAGCCTATTTGACGGCAAGACAATGTTTGCCGGGACCACTAGATCTGAAAAATGTCTGGAGCCCACTTCTGGCAAAGACATTACCAAAAATCGTTCAAATGGATCTAGTTAAGATTCTGCCAAAATTAGATAAGAAACTCAAAGCATGATGCTAAGGATCTGCTAAGTCATATTATTTTAGAATTTTTCGAAGAATTCGTTAAGGTATTTATTTTGGAATAGCTCCACACATTTCCCAAGAATTCTTCTTGCGATTCCTGTTCGTATTCATATGAACGTTTTTCTTTATATTCCTTAAGAAATATCTTCAAATCAAGGGTTTGTTCTGGTTCACGCAATGCAAAATGTAGCACGCAAAATGTGGCTAAAGGTTTTCCGTCTCCAGTTCCGTTCCCTGGCTTAAAAACGAACGGCTTAAGCGCCACCTCCGAAGAGGACCTTCTGTCGAGTTATGAAACCCAACTTCAGGGCGGGTTTGTTTTATAAGAGTTCAAACAGCAATTTAGGAAACAAAACATGATACTCAAATATGGTGAATCGAAATTTCTCAGATATAGAGGTCGTCTTAAGCGATTTTCAAAAAAAGGTAATGCTGACACACAAAGACACCACTCACGAGTATCATCACTGGAAGAACTCACTAATTCAAATTTCCCTGTCCGCTACTGAAACGTGAGTGCATAGACTGTATCCTAGGCAGTCCATCTTGGCGTAGAGGAAGACGGGGTAAGAGCGCCCGCCGGGGTAAGACGGACCACCCCCAGTTTGGCATGAAAATGGCGGTTTTCTTGAATGTTCAGCAAGCACTTTGCATAAACACAAGATTTCTAACATTCAAAAGCATTTAGGGTATCAGAAGGCCGGCTCCAAAGGCACGTTCCCCACCAGTTGGGAGATTTGTGCCATCGCCATATTTGAGCCTATTTCATCATCTACCCGATGGGAGAGGAAAGGGAAGGGAAAGATGGGAGGAAATAGGAGTGGGGTCCCTTGAAGAGGGAAGATCGCATAAGCGAAATGAGAGCATGTAGCTCCATACCACAATGGGTTCGAACAGCGCCCTAAAAAGGGCACTGCAAAACGCATGAGCGTAAAGAGAGCCTATAGCTTATTACCACAGCGGGTTAAGAATAACAGGATGTCCTGAAGATTCAGGCTTCTGAATTCAGTTTCACTTAATAAGTGTTTACCAAGTAATTGGAATCGCATTTGCGCAAAAACTGGACAGTTACATATCAGGTGATACGAAGTTCCATAATCGGAGTCACAACTATCACACACAAATGAGTCAGCACGCTGAATATTTGCCATGTGATAGTTGAGTCGGCAGTGGCCTGTCAACGCTCTGACCAAGAGACTGCAATTCTGCTTTTACAGATTTGTTAAATACTTCGCCACCTTTGGAGATGGCTCAGTAATATACAATTTTGTTTGACGACACGACTCCAAACTATTCCAATATTGCTTGTGCTGAGTTGCCGCCCAAGAGTTTATCTGAAGTTTCACCCAGCACTTCGAAATTGGAATAGCCGGCTCAGGGCCAATGAAGTTATGCGATGCTCCATCGCGAGCTAGCTCATCAGCCAATTCATTTCCAGCGATGGAAGAATGGCCAGGTACCCATACAAGGTTTACAGAGTTGACTGAATTCAGTTCCTCAATTTGAGTTCGACATGCGATAACAAGCTTCGACCTTGAGTTGGCCGAAGCGAGAGCTTTTATAGCAGCCTGACTATCTGAACAGAAGTATATGACTTTACCCATTACGCGCTGTTGAAGTGCTGATTGCACTCCACACATAAGCGCAAATATTTCCGCCTGAAAAACGGTGCAGTTTCTACCAAGTGAGTAAAACTGATTCAGCCTTAGCTCACGAGAATATACTCCTGCACCAGCTTTACCTTCAAGAAGGGAGCCATCAGTGTAACATACTATATTGTTTGATATACTTCTTTCCAAATAGCCAGACGTCCACTCTTCCCGTGAAGGGAATTGTGTGGTAAATGTCCTGTAAGGAAAGTTACAAGCAATTGTGAGATCACTTGGAGCAAGGACAATTTTGTCCCAATTCACCAAAAGTGGAAACAACGAAGTGTGTGTAGATCTACGATTTACTGGATTTTTCTCCAGTAGATCCAGTACCCATAAACGGTAAGAGCAAGAAAGTGCTTCTTGTTTAAGATATATGTGTAGTGGCGCAACGTCGAAAAGGGCCTCGAGCGCTGCTGTGGGAGTTGTAGAGAACGCACCAGACATCGCCATCAAGCACATCCTTTGGAGATGGCCCAATTTTGATTGGATTGTTCTCACTTCGCCCTTTTGCCACCACACAAGACATCCATATGCCAATATTGGTCGAACAACTGTTGTGTAAATCCATTTGATATATTTGGGTTTGAGGCCCCAAGTTTTACCAAAGGTTCGCCGGCATTGACCGAAGGCCATGCAAGCTTTTTTGACTCTGAAATCAATGTGAGGTGTCCATGAAAGTTTGGAATCTAAAATGACTCCGACATACTTTACTTGATCAGTCATATTAATCTCAGTGCCAAAAAGACGTAAAGGTCGAATTCCATCGCGGTTTCGTCTTTCCGTAAAAAGAACAATAGATGTTTTATTCGGGTTAACCGAAAGGCCATATTGGCGACACCAACTCTCGACTACCTGAAGAGCACTTTGCATCAGGTCGAATAGGGTGCTTATGCACATACCAACTATCAGAGCTAGATAGTCGTCGGCAAATCCATAAGTTGGAAAACCGCAATTATTGAGTTGCCTCAATAGCGTATCTGCTACGAGATTCCACAAAAGTGGTGACAAGACTCCCCCTTGGGGGCATCCGCAAACACTCAATTTTCGAATCGCTGCTTGACGCAATGTCGAGAAGAGATGTCGGTTTTTGAGCATTTGATGAATCCAATTGGTAATCATTGTAGGTAGCCCATGGTTTCGTGCGGCTTCCAATATGGCATCGAAAGACACGTTATCAAAGGCACCCTCAATATCCAAGAAAACACCCAAGCAGGATTGCTTCTGAGCGAATGCTTTCTCGATATCGTATACAACTTTGTGTAAAAGAGTCACAGTGGACTTTCCAGATTGGTAAGCATGTTGATTCACATGAAGAGGCATGTTTGCCAAATAAACATCACGGATGTGATGATCGATAATGCGTTCCAGACATTTCAGAAGAAAAGAGGTCAGACTGATTGGTCTAAAACTCTTCGCTTCCTCATACGACGCACGGCCTCCTTTCGGGATAAACTTTACAGTAATATCACGCCAGGATCTGGGAATATACCCGGTAGCAAAACTGCTTACAAGTAGCTTTTTCAAAACATGTTTGATAGACTCAAATCCCTTTTGGAGCAGAACAGGATAAATCCCATCCGCTCCTGGAGATTTGAAAGGAGCAAAACTATTAAGTGCCCATTGAATCGATTCAGTAGTTACGATACTGCGAGCCGAGGCCAGAGACTCGTAACTACATGAAAAGACATTTGGTTCATCCGTAGATGCTATGTCCACACATCCGGGGAAGTGTGTATTGAATAAACATTCTAAAACTTCTTCATCGGAAGAAGTAAAGTCACCATTAGGTAAGCGAATTTCGTTCACTTAGAAATCCTTAGATTTTGCAAGAATTTTGTTCAACCGACTGACTTCACTCAAACTGGAAACATTTGCACAAAGGTTTTTCCAGCCGGATCGTTCAGCAGAACGAAGAGCCTTCTTGTAAGCCTTGCGAGCCGACTTGAACGACTCTGATCCAGCTGAACGGCGTCTGTTCCAACTCCTTCTACATTGTTTCCTGAGTCTAGTCAGATCGGAATTCCACCATGGGGTCCCTCTTGTAGTCTTTACAGACCGCAGAGGACATGCTTCTTCAAAAGCTTCCATAATGTAGGATGTTGTAGTATCAACGGCATCATCCAGATCACTTGGATTTTCAATGGACGGAGAATATCCATGAAATTTGGTCGCAACCAATTCAATATAGAGTTCCCAGTTTGTTGACCGGGGATTCCTAAAACGCAAAGTCTGCGCAGTTACATTTGAATGTTCAAAGAAGATGTAGCGATGATCAGATAATGATTCCTCATCTGATACATGCCAATTCGTCAACTCGTGACTGATTCTATTCGAGCAGAGCGTTATGTCTAACACTTCTTCTCTATTAGAAACCATGAAGGTTGGGCGATTGCCTATGTTAAGTAATCCAAGGTCTGTACTACTTAAGTATTCCATCAGACTGGAGCCTCTCAAATTGATATCCGAGCTGCCCCAGATGATGTGATGAGCATTGGCATCACTGCCCACAATCAGCGGAAGGCCTTTTGTTACGCAGTGTACGACAACTCGTTTGAAGTCATCCGTTGGGGATGGTTCATCATGTGGTAAATATACCGAACAATGACGTATTTCCTGTTGAGGTCACCAACAGAAACATCGATTGTGACAGCACATACATCTCTGGTAGTTAACTCAGAAATGAGTGTAGCAACGATTGCTTTATTAACGAGCACGCATGCGCGGGGCATGAAGCGCGAGTTTGCCATTTCAAGCTTGCTAAAAGTAGCAAAAACTGGGTCCACAAGGTTACCTAGATAGAAGTTCCCTCTACGAAAGTAGGGTTCTTGAACTAGCGCCACTTGGGCTGCACCATTTTGCATGAGTCTGCAAAGATTGATCGTTGCTGTTCTTTTATGCTGAAGATTGATCTGAGCTAACCTAACCGTAGCCACTACCCAAACTAGGCAGGATTAAGCTTTTTGCAATCTCAGCACGAAAAAGACCAGCAACGAAAAAACCAGATCGGTATCTATTTAAAGTCGCCAAAGGCGAAAGAGCACAGAATACACTGTGTAAAACGCATAATGCGAATCCATATAGGTGATAATTTAAATTAAATGTCAACATATTCATAATCCCACCCTTATTAAGCCTCAAGATAGAGACTGAAGAAGGGCAGCCGATTATCTCGGAGAAACACAAGGTCACCTGCACCATTGCTCCGGGTAGCACAGGAAGGACTCAATACTGTGGAGGGCGCCCTGGTACCCCACAGGCTCCGTTTGCGGTTAGGTTTTATTTAGACCCCCCTAACCATTCATTCTTAGGCACGGTACGCATCACACCATAAATTAGGGGTCACCTGTGAGGTGGACTTTTACCACCGGAACAGGCAGTCCGTAGTGTTAATTCTTAGCCAGTTGAAACAACCGCTACCGACACTACGCGGCTATCTAGGCTGCTCGGGAAAAGGAGGTTAATATTGATGATTAACTCCTGACGTGCCCAAGCAGCCAAAAAGAAGCACGCAAAATGTGGCTAAAGGTTTTCCGTCTCCAGTTCCGTTCCCTGGCTTAAAAACGAACGGCTTAAGCGCCACCTCCGAAGAGGACCTTCTGTCGAGTTATGAAACCCAATTTCAGGGCGGGTTTGTTTTATAAGAGTTCAAACAGCAATTTAGGAAACAAAACATGATACTCAAATATGGTGAATCGAAATTTCTCAGATATAGAGGTCGTCTTAAACGATTTTCAAAAAAAGGTAATGCTGACACACAAAGACACCACTCACGAGTATCATCACTGGAAGAACTCACTAATTCAAATTTCCCTGTCCGCTACTGAAACGTGAGTGCATAGACTGTATCCTAGGCAGTCCATCTTGGCGTAGAGGAAGACGGGGTAAGAGCGCCCGCCGGGGTAAGACGGACCACCCCCAGTTTGGCATGAAAATGGCGGTTTTCTTGAATGTTCAGCAAGCACTTTGCATAAACACAAGATTTCTAACATTCCAAAGCATTTAGGGTAATACCAACATTATTTTTTCAATGACAAATATCAAAAACAAAGTTTTTGCTCGTAGAATTTGAATTTGATCTAATTTTAACAGATGCTCACTTAAGGATTTCGGCAGGGATTTTTTTTTTGTTAAAACATAACAAATTACCCGTCTATGCTCTAACATAAATGTGAAATATGCTTCAGTGAAGTGAAATATGAATTGTAAATATTAAGCTTTGAAATAAGGTCCTACTTGTGAAAATTGCGCAAGCGGGGTAAAACCGACCACTGTTGATGTGGTAATATCGCCACTCCTAATTTATATCAAATAAAATGTCTAAACCATTTTATTTGTTGTAACTAAGTTGTACATTACTATTCAAGTAAAATAAAATCAATTTTGTTAAAAATACAAACCAAATCCGCATACTTTTCCAAAATATGGGCGTCTAAAGGTAATGATAAGTATATATCTAAGTTTTTTTAACTAATTATCCTTATGAAGAATTCATAAAGCAATATACTTTTTAGAATAACAGGGAACTGATGTATTTTTTCGTAAAATTGTGATCGAAAATTAAGGTGGTCACTTTTACCCCGGACGAGACTCGCTAAGACGGTCTTCTTTTTCTGTGATTGCTGAGTTTTTTTCTTATTCCACTTTGTGTTTATACCAATTATGCGCAAGACGTTCAAACCCTCACATGAACCTTTCAGCAAAAAATGATTGAGTTTACATCACATCGAATCATACATAGCCGTTTGAGTGAAATTTCGTGCCAGCAAACGTAGTAGACATTAGAAATAATTAATCTTCTGCTAAGATTTATCATCAACTTTAGAAAAAAACTGCTCCGCTGACTGAGGTTTTTAATAACAGTTTACTTTGAACACAATACTTTTCACTTTTTCAGCCATAAAAATGGTGGGCTGTATTTGACGTTTCGTGAGAGGGGAATCTGGGCTGCATATGTACATATATACGTTGATATTTTTCCCTTGGCGAGTCTCTCTCAGGTATTACCCTGTCGCTAAAAATAATCGTGATAAGAAATCACTTTTTCAAGCTTCAAGAAATAATTAATTTTTTACAAATACAACATCTGCGATATTTTTTGATCATCCCCAAGGCTAATAAAACGACATGCTGCGTCGAAAAAGGATTTATTGATTCTTGATTTTGACATGTGAATTTAATTGCTTAGGCGGGCGGTCTTACTCCGTCTTCCCCTACAAGAAAAAAAAACAGGTTGAACGACGCGAAACGTATGAAATCTCGAAGATCAAAAAACTGTTACATAATTTGTGAAAGTAAACAGCGAAAAAATTTGAACGTTTATTCAAATTTTATAACCGAGATTTTATTCATGTCATATATCCTAGCTTTCCTCAATGTATGTACACGGAAAAAATGAAGTACTCAAATGTAAGTTCATTCCACTCAACTCGGGGGGTTCGTGCGTTTTCTTTATTTTGAGTTGGTGGGGTAGAAGTTGTTTTCATTTGCAGCCATGCAAAAAATACCTTCTGAATAAGTTTCTTTCACTCAACCAGATCAAATAACTCAACTTTCAGTACTATACCACTTACTCAAATTTGAGGTAACGCTTCGATAAGGTTCGATTTTTTTGGTTGTTTTGCTCTTCGCACTCTGATAACAAGGAGCGAATGAAACAGAGAGAAAAGTAGCTCAAAAGTAAGTTAAAATATACTCAAATATGAATTTTTTGTTTTCTCCGTGTACTTCTATCGACATTCATAGATCATTTTCTACTTCTCTTCACGCAGCGAACTGGAATTTTGATATGCATACATCTTCCCTTATGAAAGGTGGTATAATTATTGTAATACGCTCAGGCCTATTGATGGCAAAATACTTGGTTCGATTCCAGGTTGCTGCGTAAACATTTTTTATTTTCAAATTCTGGTTTCAAAAGGCTAATTTATGAAATTCATCACGATTTCTTAAGGCAAATTTTCGGTAGGTGTATTTCGATAGTCCATTTGCCTCAGTGTTCGAGCTCGATTAGTTGTGTGCAAGGTACGTGCATTGTACACGGAGAAATATTTTTACCTAATTTTTGAGTTTACTTTACCCAAAATTAAGTATATCGATTATAGTTTCAACCCAAAATATCTCGGTTTTCTCTTTCTCCCACACGAATGTTGTCGAAAATAGAGAGAGCTGCATCTACCCAATGGGGGTACTTTGGCCCAATAAGCCAAATTTGGGTAAATGCAAGGTTTCTTATGTTTGGGTCGAAAAAACTCAATTTTGCGTTAAATCAACCCAAAATTGAGTATATTTTTCTAATGGAATTAAAGCCAAACTACCTAGTGGGGACCTTGGAAATTTAGCCAAAATTGAGTTATTGGGCTCAACTACGGAATTGCGTTGAAACAACCCAAAATTGAGATGAATTCCGTCTCCGTGTACTCTGTATCCAGAGTGCACCCGCCTTGGTTGTGTGGAGTACTTAACGCATACGCATGTGCCTATGCTATAAATCGTTTGTTTTTTACTGTGCGCCCTGTTTTCAAGTTACACGTATGAGAGAGCGAGACAGCACCAGCAGAAGCGACGACAATGAATGCACTGGCAAAGCAGAAGTGCCGGACGAATAATGCGACGACAAAGCTGAACTCCAGTTGTAGCGCATTGACGATAGTGGTATTGCGACTACCACTCCAAATACGGCGACGAAATGCGACTTTTTGGGTTTACCAGATAATAATGTGTCGCACGCAAGTAATCGCATGCGTTGGAGCCGGTTGGTGCACGGTGGGGATCGTCGATGACTTAACCTTAACACATTGCCTGTCTACGTGCCAATAGAAAATGGCGATGGCTGCTCTGTCGGAACGGTTCGTTCCCTTCCGGCCTTCTCCTCAAACCAGGACTTTTTAACGCTGAGGCTTGGGGTCGAGAGTAGCTTTTAGCGAGTTGATGCGCTGTGCCGAGTTTGATCGGAGATCGCTTGACGCAGATCCTGGATAAATATCAGTCGAATGTTTTTTTCTATTCACAATCGCACACACAAACTACCGCACTTAGCCTTTTGGCGGTAGGTTAACGACCTTCTTCTTCTTTCTGGCATTACGTCCCAACTGGGACAGAGCCTGCTTCTCAGCTTAGTGTTCTTATGAGCACTTCCACAGTTATTAACTGAGAGCTTACTGTGCCAATGACAATTTTTGCATGCGTATATCGTGTGGCAGGTACGAAGATACTCTATGCCCTGGGAATCGAGAAAATTTCCTTTACGGAAAAATCCTCGACCAGCGGAATTCGAACCCACAACCCTCAGCATGGTCATGCTGAATAGCTGCGCGTTTACCGCTACGGCTATCTGGGCCCCAGGTTAACGACCTATACTTGTCGAATTAAACACACCGTGACACTAAAAGAATTAACATGCACTCTTGTCTCTTCCTCCGATCTATTTTTAACGATTGTAAACGTTCGGGCTTGAACTTTGAACCTTGGGCTTATTCGTGTTTCATGGTGTAGTGTGTGAGGCGACAGGACTTCTTTCATGAACTCCTCCAATAATTTATGTGGAATAGGTAACTCTAGAAAGGATTTCTCTCAACACGCCTTTATGAATTTATCTATGGAGTCAGTTTTTTTTGCGAAACATAAGGAATTGATGTCTCAATAGTTTTAGGAATGCTAATATGGAACATATTGGGAAGTTATACCTCCAAGTATTCGTCTTCACCTTGGATACCTCCTGGGTGGATTCGTCTAAAATAACACTTTTTGCAATTCCGTTGCAAATTAGTTTATTTTTATCAAAAGAATGGACAACATAACGGCCTACTTTTCCTACGGAAAGAAACAGTGCTGAAAAGTGCTACTTTTCAGCACCAATATCAGTATCGAAAAGTAGCACTTAGTTATCAAAATGACGTCGGGTTGCATTCATACGTTATTTAATCATACTTTATTGTTCTGAATGCTCAATGACTTAGTCAACTAGGTTCTGATTCCACATCCGTATGATGAACCGAATATACTCGGATTCGAATTGTAGATTCGGATTTATAATCAGAAGCTGGTTGACTGTGAGGGATTCTGAGTTGAAATAGGATGCATCTTTATGGGGCAGTAGAATATGTAAGCTCACAAAAAACGTAAGAGGTTGTTTCCGAGATACAACCGCCAAGTTGACGTTGGATAACGTTAGCTTCTTCTATTTCCTGGCTTGAGACCCTCATAAACTTATGAAGGATTTCTACTGATAAAAATCCAATCAATTTACATACTATTTGTTGCATGTCAATTCTAACCTATTATGGACATTGTGTGTTATTATTTGGTTGGTTCGGTTAACACTTTAACACCGATAGAATCGGTCGATGGAAGAAGAAGCAGCATGAGCGGTAACTCTTGTTTCCCAAATAAATATTCCAGTTGATCGTTAGGTCCACGCATGATCCACAAAGATTGGTTGTTTTAGTGGGTTCCGAAGCCAGTTTGAGGTTGAGGTACTTCTCCATGAAGTCCGCGAGCTCCATGTTCTCCTCTTTGCTCAAATCGATGTTAAAGTTGTCAGTCACGATGATTGGCATGATCTTTTGATACTCGAAGAAGTTCCGCACCATGAAAACTTCTTCTGCTTCGTCGTGGTATCCGGGGAAATCTAGAGGCAAATATGCGATTCCAGAGCTCGGCCGTCATGGTCCTGCAGGAAGCGAGTGGCCTAACTGATCGGTTTGTTTGAGAATACCAACCTGTGCGTGATCCTCGCAAAGCGTGTCAGCATCATGCCGAAGGACATCCAGCTGACTCGTCGTATCCGTGGAGAACGCGCTTTAATTGAATTGCAGCACAATTTCAAACAAAATAGCCCTTTTCAGGGTCACAACAATGCATTCGACGTAAAAGAGTTACCCAGACAACCAAAATGTACGTATAAAGAAATCACCAGGAGGCTTTGTATGTGCAAAATTTCACTTATAAGATGTCGCGAAAAGGCCTTCTACGTACAAAAGTGGAGGCGATATACGTGCATATATAATGTGATGAATAACAGCATACAGTATTGGACAAAACATTTGCAACTTTTTCGATTTTCCATACAAAATGACCAACTTTGAGTGCGTCGAGAAAGTCCGAACAGTGCATCGAGAACGCCCGAGAAGTCGTCAGTTTTTTTTCCCTCTCGGGTGACGCGTTCTTTTCTGCTGGGCAGTGCATCAAGAACGCCCGAGAAGTCGTCAGTTTTTTTCCCTCTCGGGTGACGCGTTCTTTTCTGCTGGGCAGTGCGTCGAGAAAGCCCGAGAAGTCGTCAGTTTTTTTCCCTCTCGGGTGACGCGTTCTTTTCTGCCGGGCAGTGCGTCGAGAAAGTCCGAACAGTGCATCGAGAACGCCCGAGAAGTCGTCAGTTTTTTTTTCCCTCTCGGGTGACGCGTTCTTTTCTGCTGGGCAGTGCGTCGAGAAAGCCCGAGAAGTCGTCAGTTTTTTTCCCTCACGGGTGACGCGTTCTTTTCTGCTGGGCAGTGCATCGAGAACGCCCGAGAAGTCGTCAGTTTTTTTCCCTCTCGGGTGACGCGTTCTTTTCTGCCGGGCAGTGCGTCGAGAAAGTCCGAACAGTGCATCGAGAACGCCCGAGAAGTCGTCAGTTTTTTTTCCCTCTCGGGTGACGCGTTCTTTTCTGCTGGGCAGTGCGTCGAGAAAGCCCGAGAAGTCGTCAGTTTTTTCCCTCTAGGATGACGCGTTCTTTTCTGCCGGACAGTGCGTCGAGAAAGTCCGAGAAGTCGTCAGTTTTTTTTCCTCTCAGGTGACGCGTTTTTTTTCTGAGTGCTTTTATATGGCCGAGCACACGAGTGAAGCTGAAAGTGAATTGTGGCTGCTCAATCAAGGATGAAGGATCAATCGGTGAGCTCGTTTCATGCTTTTTTTTTTAAGTCTATAAAATATGTATGACCGCACATTTAATCGTTACATAAATATGATTTTTCAACAAACTATGAATGGTTCGTCACTGTAAGTGTCGGCATCAACTCTTATTCATAACTTTATTGTGTTATATTTTTTGTATTAAAACACTTACCTTTATTTTTATACATAAAAAAATGCTTTGAATGGTTTGGTCTGTGCTAGAAGTGTAGACTTGCAAAACGTTCATTTTATTTAAAAAACTTTGAATGGTTCGCCACTGTAAGTGTCGGCATAAGAATATTATGTGATGGTCTAGCCAATCGATATTTTTTTTTTCAATTTGAGTAAAATATCCTGTAGGAATGTTGCTTTTAGCTATTTGTTCAACAAACTTTGAATGGTTCGTCACTTCAAGTAACGGCATTATTTTCTCATACTTGAAAATTTTTCATGTCAATCGAAAATTTTATATTTCTAAGCATGTTTATATCTCACAAATAATCGTTTATCATGGTCTAATCGCTTATCAAAGTGAATCCTGTGACCCAACGATCCTCCCCATTAACAAACATCCCTCCCAGTAACCTTTGCGGAGATGCAGAGGCAAACACGGTCTCCTAATAGCAAAGGTTACACACTAACATTCCTTCCCCCAATCCCACCTGACTGCAAGGACGTGGCCGGCGCCGTTATTGACCCTGTATAAATAGAAGCACTGAATTATGCACACTGAAGAAGATTATGGCCAATCCCAGCCGAACTTCTAGTTGATTCTTTGTGCATTTTCACTGACTTCGGTTAATCACGGAATAGCAACCATTGATATGTGTAGTCAGTCTAAGCTAAGCTAAGCTAAGCTTTCCATACAAAATGACCAACTTTGGTAAGCTAGATCTCAGTTATTTATCGTCCGATTTGAATGAAATTTTCACAGAACATCAGATATAACTTGAATATTAACATATATTTTGGAATGATTTTTCCAATCACGGGTTTATAAATTATAACGGTTTATCTAAAGTGTAATTTTCGACGAAAAATTCAAAACTATTTATCTCAAAATCTGATAGCCCTACACAAAAACTGTCTTCAGCAAACTTGTTCACCTCGTTAAAATCTACAACTTTGCTGAAGATACCATGAAGCTATTCCTTCAATATGTTTAGTTATGTCAATTATAAAAAATCGTCAAAAAATTGACTTTAGTCAAACCGTTACTGCTTTTGAACTTGTGATTGGAAAAATTACTCAAAAATATATGTTAAAATTCAAGTCATGTCTGATGTTCTGTCAAAATTTCATTCAAATCGGTCTTTAAATAACTGAGATATAGCTTACCAAAGTTGGTCATTTTGTATGGAAAATCGAAAAAGTTGCAAATGTTTTGTCCAATACTGTACAATGCGAGTGTATAAATTTTATACAGAACTAACCTGTGATCTTATGCGACGTAACTAATGATAACAAATGTTGATTTGACAGCTGCTACGGATTGATGCGACGTACTATGTACGATTGTACGTGACGAAACAAAATGTATAAATGCGAGGAAGCTTGTCAATCTGACGATTTTCTCCACCATGTTTTGCGGGTTTGATATAATTTGTATGAATTAACGAGTTATAACATGAACTTGTATGCGATTTCTGGTTGTCTGGGTACAACCAGAGACATTTTATCTATTACTATTAATTGATTAAATAATTTATTTATTTATCAATTATAATTTTGGATGATTAGTTTTCAACGGAGATAAATGGCAAACAAAGTTTAACCTAGGTTCCCGTCGCTCGGGTCAGGCGGCATTTTTGCAGTCTTCTTTGTGTGCATTTACATGTAGATAGCGATGACGACAACGACATTATTCAAAATAAGTAAAGTTTGTAAGGATGCTTAAAATATATCTCCGAGCCTGATTTCATCTTCTAAACTCGTACCAATTAGCTTATACGGTTGAAACAATTATAATTCGGTTAGATTTCAGAGATTTTATCTAGGAAATTGCCTACATTTAGGCGTTTTCATTGCAATTCTTGAAATTAACTATTCATTATTTCTTTAAATATTGCATTATTAAGAATTTTGCAAGCATATTCGGATTCAGGGAGCTCATATTTATTATGTAGGGTCGTTTCAAAAATTAACAATAATCGCATTGATAAGAGATCAATTTCACCGCGAAATAAGATTCCACGTTTTTTTATTTAGAGGATGATTTTGAGCACTAAAAACACACTTGTTAGAAAATTTTGGTACAGGAGCCAAGGAGGCTGACCGTCGTACTTGTATTACTGCATTCAGTTGTTTGGCATTTTCAACATTATTGAAAACAGACAAGACAAATCATGAAAAATGATCAGTTTCACCCGAAATTACGGTACCTACATGTAAACTTCAAAACGTCAAAACCTTATAACAGCACGAATAATTTGCTTTTCTATGAAAAATAAGACATGCCTCGATGTTTATTGGAGTAGATTCGTAGAAAGATTTCCAATCGATTGGTGCAAGAATCTTGAAAATGTATGCGGGCGTTAGTAAGTCATTAGCAGTCAAAATCTAACAACTTTTCGTGACGCGAGCAATTTTTCGTTTTTCGAAATTGTACCCCAGTATGTTGCCGTAAGACGTTATCCAACGTCAAAAAAAAAAGGACCAATGCTACCCCGAATCACGGTACATCCCAATTCCACGCTTGCAGCTGGCATTGAGTGCCTATACAGAAGACTACGACCGCCTACCGTTTGCGATTCCGCAACAGATTTCCCAGAAATGAATATCAATCAAAACAACAACCGACAACGACGGCGACTACGACGACGAATACTCCCCGATGTCGTTCGTTGGCGTGGGCTTGGTGTGAACCGGCCAACTCCCTCGAGGACTGACTTTTTCGGTTTTGATTAACCAACCAACCAGCGGAAACGCAAGCTAGCAGCAGTGGTGTGAGATTGACCCAGTTGAACTCTTCTACGGATCGGTGCTTTTTGCCACATGCGATGGCAAAAGGAGGGCTGGATCCGTGGAAAGGATTCGCCGGCAGGCCTACAACTCACGACCCACGTCGACGACGGCCACTATGCGGTATCAGAGGATAGGTAACACGATGGATGGCGGCTGTTGAACCGTTCGTGTTGGAAAATTCAGACCAATACGAAAGCAATGAAATTCTGAACGAAAGGACGGATTAATTATCCGCAAGCCGCGAGCGTTGATGAAGCTGATGATGGTTGTGGTTGCTGTGGGTACCTCATAAATTTAGGTGAAATAGATGTGGGGCGAAAGGACCTGCAAGGTATATTCGCTTAAAATCATTTGACATATCAATGTTATAGAACACATATGTCAGATTGAATTATGAAGGGTCTGTAAGAAATAGTTATAAAACTTTTCACACAGATTCGTAGTCTGTAAAGAAATTTGCACAAAAAAAAACACTGTACTTATGCAATAATTCAACCTGGAATGTCTACATGTTCAAGAAATTGACATGTACTTGTATGTACTTTCTTAAATTGAATTGAATAGTTTTTGAAATGAGGCAGTAAACGCGCAGCTATTCAGCAAGATCAAGCTAACGGTTTTGGGTTCAAATCACGTCTTTCGAGTAGGAAATTTTCTCGACTTCCAAGGGCAAAGAGCTACTTCATACACTAAGCCAAGCTAAGCTCCCAGTTGGGACGTAACACCAGAAAGAAGAAGATGAATTTTAATTGCTTGGGTTAATTACCAATTATTGTACGGTTGTTCGTCACGAAAGGAGAACTACCGCGCCAACTATTTTTGAACAGCAAATAGAAGCCGCCCTTTGTTCGTTGATAGCATTTATTGAAAAGTGTGTAATGACGTTGTGCGAAACTTCAGGAATTTCTAAATAGATTCTATCAGGATATTTTTTCCGTAGATTCCACCAGGAATTCCTCTAGACATTTTAAAAGAGATTACTCAAGAAATAACTTTCAAGAAATTAATACAAGAATTTCATCAAAAATTCTACCAAGAATTTCCACCAGGAATTACTCCTATCTCAAATCTTTCAGTGATTCTTTTAGTGATTTCCCTAGGAATCTGTGAAGGAATGATTCCTCCGGAAAATACTTCACCGTTTTTCTCTACAAATTTCTTCAAAAATACCTGCATATTTATTCCAGGAACTCTCACAATGATTCTACCCAGAATTTTCCAAAGAGTCATCAAGAAGTTCATCCAGGAATTCCACCGAGAATACCTTCAAGGATTCCACCAGGAAGCCTTCATGGATTCCACGAGAAATACTGCAAAAGAATTCATCAATACTTTCTACAGAAGAATTCCTGGTAGAATCCCTGGCAGAACTTCAAATAGAATCCCAGAAGGTGTTCATGATGGAATCTCAGGAGGATTTTATAATGAAATCTAAGACTATTTTCTAACGGAATCCATGGAAGGACTACTGATGAAATCCCTCCAGAAACCAATTAAATCTATTGAAGAACACCTGTTGAAATCCCTAGAGAAACTTCTTATGGAATCCTTGGAAGAACTTGTGATGTATTCCTTGGAAGAATTCCTGATGGAATCATTAGAGGAACTCCTGATAGAATTCCTGTAGAAATTTCATGTAGAATCTCTTAAGGAACTCCTAATGAAAATCATGGAGGAACTCCTGCTATAATCCCTTGAGGTTCTTCTGATGTAATCCCTAGAGGAACTTCTGAATGAACCCCTGTAGGAATTCCTGGTAGAACTACTGATGGAATCTATGAAAAACATATTGATGTAATCCCTAGAAGAACTTTTGTCTTTGTAGGAATGCCTAGTTGAATCTCTATAGGAACTCCTGATGAAATCCCTTGGGAACTACTGATGAAATCCCAGCAAGAACTCCTGATGAAATCCCTACAGAAACTTTTGATACAATCCCTGAAGAAATTCCAGGTGAAATATCTAAAAAAATGCTAATTAAATCCCTAAAGAAACGTCTGATGAAACCCCTAAATAAACTTCTGATGTAATCCCTGGAAGAGCTCCTGAGGTTATCCCTAGCAAAACTCTGGAGGAGTTTCAAATGGAATATCCGAAGAAACTTCTGATATAATGAAATGTCTGTAGAAACTTCTGTTGAAATTTCTGAAGAAATTAATGATAAGGTTCCTGAAGAAATTTCTGACGGAATCCCTAGAGGAACTCCTCTCTCCTCCCTCCTCAGATGCATTCCTGATATAATCTCTGGAAGAATTCCAGGTGGAATCTCTGAAGAAACTTCTATTCCATCCCTATAGAAACTCGATGAAATCCCTGGAGGAATTCCTGATAAAATTGCTGAGGGCACTCCAGATAGAATCTCTAGAGAAATTCCTTATCACTTACCTACAAAAAAATCCTTATGGAATTCCTTGAGGAACTCCTGATGTAGCTCTTGATGGAACCCTTGGAGGAATTCCTAAAGATATTCATGAAGGAGCTCCTAATAGAATCGTTGGAGCTACAGCTGATGAATCCCTAGAGGAACTCCTTGTTATATTCTTAGTTAAAATATTGATAGAATTCCTCGAGGAACTCCTGATATAATCTCTAGAGGAGCTGCTGATAGAATATCATGAGGAATTCCAAGGGAATCTTCAGAAGAAACTCTTGATAAAAACCCTGGAGGAACTCCTGATGAAATCCCCAGAAGAACTCTGATGAAAGCCCTCTAGGTACTCCCTGGAGGAAATTCTGAAGATATTCTCTTGGAGGAATTTCTAAAGATATTCTCGAAGAGTAGAATCATTGGAGGAACTCCTGATGAAATTCCTAGAAGTCCCAATGGAATCCCTAGAGGAACTCCTGATAGAATCCATGGAGGAACTCCAGGTGGAATCTCTGAAATAACCTCTGATGGTGTGTAGCATGCATGTACATAGATCGTATGATTGTGTGTATTTCGCCGAATATAGAGACTTCTGCTTTATCGACTGCGAGCTTCGAGCGTGGTCATCGCACAAGATAACATGGACCAATAGGTATTCAAATAAGTATTCTTTGAGTGCATACGTAGGCTGTGACTAGCATCGCACCACAAAAAAAGATCCTCTCTGTTTTCGGACTTGACAGTGTGGTCACGAGCAAGTAATATCACTGCTTAAAATCAATCATTGGTTCTGGCCGATCTCTTCTCCTATAACACAGAAATGCATAGATGGAATCCTTGGAGAAGCTTCTGATGGAATTGCTAGAGGAACTTCTGATGGAATCTCTGGATGAATTCCAGATTCCCTAGAACAATATCTGATAAATTGTCCAGAAGAACTCCCGATGGAATCCCTAGAGGAACTTCGGATAGAATTCATAGATGGGCTCCTGATAGAGCTCCTGAACGAATCTTTCGTGGAACTCATGATTGAATCTTTTGAAGTACCCCTAATGGAATTCATGGAGGAATTTTTGATGGAGTTCCTGTTGGAATCCTCACAATAACTTCTGATGGAAACTTTTGAGTTCTCCTGATGGAATCCCTGGAAGAACTTTTTCGGGAATCCGTAGGCAAACTCCTGATGAGGAGCTCCTGGTGGAATCCCATGGGAAATTCCAGCAGAACTTTCGGAAGTAATTTCTAAGGGAGTTTTTATAGGAATTGCTTGAAAAATCACTGGACAAAATCTTGATTAAATTTCTGGATGAACACCTAGTGGAATTATGAAGGAATTACCGATGAAATCCATGAAGAAAGTTTGGTAAAATTCATAATGAAATTTCTGCAGCTTTACCTGGAGGAATTCCAGGGAAATTCCTGATAGGTTCCTTGTAGGAATTCCTGGTACAATCCCTGGAGGAATACCTTATTGAACTGTCAAATTGGCAACATGCTGAATCTGCTGATGATGGATGGATTTTAATGGAATTTGTACTAAGTGTTACGTCTGTTTGTCTGTGAATATAGTGTACAATTTCATCTTTAAAAACTAGCACATGGCATCTGATAATCTGTTCAGCAATCAATAAAACCAGATGTTTTGATTATCAAAATTATTTGAAATATTGAGGGGAATCCGAATCGCGGTCTTATATGCGAGAGTCACGATCATAAGCGACTCAGTTTACGTTCTGTGCAGAATCGGAATAATTTACGTCCGTCAATATGAGTAATAGCGGTTTGACTAAAGTGAGTTTCAGCCAAACTTCTTTTTACGCTCCCTGTTTTTGCGCCCCCTCCATTTACGCTCCAAAAATTCCAACTTACGCTCCTGCCTGCCACTTTTAATCTGAACACTTTTTAATCTGTACCCCGCTAATTTGCACATCGTTCAAATTAAAAATTATTCAAACGTCATTTAGCTCATGGAACGGAGTGAAGTGAGATGGAACGCCGTGGAACGGAATGCAGAATCAAAACAAAATAGTGAAAGAGGTAACCAGAAACACGTTTCTAGGGTGACTAGATGTTCAAATTACAAATAAACCCCGATGGTTTGCATGAGGTACCGTTCAAATTAGCGGGGGTGCACGGTAGTAATGCGTATTTTTGGAACGGGGCCAATGAGTAGATGACGAAAATCGATGTCTGACGCCATTTTGGAATCCAAGATCACGACTTCCGGTTTGTGAAAATCACTTGAAACCCACTAAATAACGGTATTTTTGGAACGTGACCGATGGGTAGATGAAGGTAATCGATGTCTGACGTCATTTTGAATCTTGAATTTTAAATTTTGAGTCACCATCTCGAATTTCAGAACGGCGTCAGACATTGATTTAAGGCATATACTCTTTTGTGCCGTTCCAAAAATACCCATATTGCATGGGTTTCGAGAGTAGAAGCATTAACCTAAGAATGCTAATGTCGCTGCTGTTCGTGTTACCAACATCTAGTTTGCCACGAATTGACAGCCTGAGTACCGGGCATCAAAGTGTCAAATCAATTATAAAAACATAAACAACAACAAGGCATTGAACAAACAATGAAAAACCATAATTAAAGGTAATTTTAATTAAAATCTGTTTTGTGACATCAGCGCTACTAGCGTTCTACTACTAATATTTCTATTGTTTCGAGTGATTCTCACAAACCGGAAGTCGCCATCTTAAATTCCAAAATAACGTCGGACATCGATTTCCGTCATGTACTCATCTGTCGCATTTCAAAAATACCCATATTGCATGGGTTTAAAGTGATTTTCACGAAGCAGAAGTCGCCATCAGGCGCCATGGCGTCAGACTATGGTTTACGTCATCCCTATTGAGAAGTACCACGGATAAACAAACCCAACCTCTTCGCAAAACTTCTCGAGAAAAAAAGAAAAGCTTCATTACCGGTACGCTTCTAATTCTTTTCACGCTCAAAATTCAAACTTACGCTCCCTCTTTTTACGCTCAGAATTCCAACTCACGCTCCCTCCTTTTGCGCTCTCCCAGTTACGGGCGTAAAAAGAGGTTTAGCTGTATTCGAATAATTTCAATAAGTGACTTGACTCAAAAAATATAAGTATGGACCGATGCACGATTTCACTAGTTTGACGTTTGAGCGGTGCCGAATTCACTCGTTGCCATGGTCACTTAAATAACACGGCACCGCTCAAACGTCAGATAGTGAACTCGTGCATCGGTCCATTGTCCAATGGACCAATGCACGGGTTCACTAATTTGACGTTTGAGCGGTGCCGAATTCACTCGTTGCCACGGTTACATAAATAACACGGCACCGCTTAAACGTCAAATAGTGAACTCGTGCATCGGTCCATGGACCAATGCACGAGTTCACTCGTTGACGTTTGAGCGGTGCCTTGTTATTTATGTGACCATGGAAACGAATGAATTTGGCACTGCTCAAACGTCAAATTCGTGAACTGGTGCATTGATCCATACAGTATGGCATACAAGAAGATCTTCCATACACGGAGAAAATGAAGTACTCAAAAGTGAGTTCATTCCACTCCATTCGGGGGGTTCGTGCGATAACCTAAATTTGAGTTGATGGGGTAGAAGTTGTTTTCATTTGCAGCCATGCGAAAAAATACTTATTATTATTTTTGTTTCAGTAGAAAGTCTTCATAGTCCTTCGTCATCCTTCATCGTAAAATGGTCCGAGAATCGGTTGAATTTCTTATACTAAGGGTTCATTCACAAATTTCATAACGCCGGAAATGGTCATTTTCGACACCCACCCATCCCCTTGTAACAGTTTTTGCATGAATGTTCTACAAATTTTGTGTGAGCTGTAACATTTTTAGGACACCCATCCACCCCTTTCAGCGTTATGAAATTTGTGAATAGGCCCTAATCCAAAGAGAAAGCTGATGAAGTAAAATCGATCACTACAGATATGCCTGTTTGATATTCAACGCGAGAGTTGTACGTGGTACATGGACGGCCCCATTTCAGCTTTATAATAACAGCTGAACCCTATGTTGATTGAGAAAAATCGCAATATGTCTACTGTTTGAAGGCTGACTACCTTCTGTGCTCCATAACAATTTGAGGTCATATTACACTTCATATTTGAAGTTCTAGGTAGCGTGACGATAATTGTGAAACCTAAGAAGCAATTCCATAAAATACATAATAGCATCCAAGCTCTTTTTTGACCTCATTCCTTAACAACAGTGCTACTATAAAATGAACATTTCTGCCCTTTACTCAAGACAATTTTCTCTCATTCTATTTCGTTCCATGTCGCACTGGTTACATCTTGGACCTCGAATGTCGTCGTCTCTTGCGGCCATCCTTTCGGAACCACAAATCACGTTCTTCAACCTCGGCGAAATGCACCGTCACAAAATTAAAAATCCATGCCAAACCCACATCATTCGTAATCGTAATCGTGCCGTGTGCGCCAAACCGCATTGGGATCGATTCGTACTGCAGAAACGGAACCGTAACGTTTACACCGGCGTCCGGTACAACAAACTATCCAGCGGAAGTGGCGGAGGAAGTGGTTCCCGAACCACAAAGATATCAATACCAGCCGATGGTGATGATTTATTAGAACCAATTGTAAATAATTCCGAAGACGTGGACGACGAGGAGGACGATGATGATGAGAATGGGAAGGGCCAGGGCGAGAAGGGCGACCACGTGTACCACGACGATGACCACGAACTGCACGATGGTGCAATGGTTACCAGCAGCAGTACCAGAAACAGCGGAGCAGGCCACAGCAGGCAGAACCGGTTTGTGGCCACAGGACATCACGGGGCATCACGGCGAGGGACAAGGCCACAGCCGGACTCGATACGGTTTGCAAGGACTTGAAAATGGAAAACGCGAACGTAGTTCCCTCCCCCCAACTGCGGAGATGAGGGAAAACGGTAAACTGTGTGCTATAATAGGCGATAACAAATTATTATAAATATTTACTTAAGTGAGGTCGGAAGCGGAAGCAACGGGGCTTGAAGCCGTCTCAATAGCTGGGATTGGGCAGCCGTCCGTTCTTCCTTAGATTCGCCTCAGATTTGTTATACTGGAAGCCTTGGTTGGGGGAATTGAGGGAAGAATGAGAAACAAGTGCGAGTGGAAACAAGATGCGATCGAAAATAAAATTTGGAGAAAAAACACAAACGAAATGATGTTCATGATGTTGATGACGATGGCTGACGGAATGATGACGATGAGGCAATTGGGGGCGATAAAGTAAGTGTGTTTGTGGATATGTGGGAGTGTGGGTATTTGGGGTAAACAATCTTTTGATTTGGAAATAAAGGAAAATTAAGAACTTTTTTGTTACTTTTTATACACTATTATTGCCGTAGTCGATAGGAATTCGGGCAAAATGGCGATTACGCGTCTTGGAAGAGAAAGGGAGATTTAGATGTACAGTGTTAAGGCACTTTTCAAATTCCGATGACATAAAAATGGAGCAGTTAGACGACGAAAGCATGAGGGAAGCTGAGGAAAAGCTGCTTATTGGAGATGAAAAGAAAGGTTGTTGTTAGACAGGGGAACAAACAGAGCGATTGGTGACCATTGCATTGGCTTCAGCTTATGTCTTCAAAATAATAGTCTTGTTAATGGCGACAACAGTAAAATAAGAAACATCATACGCCTGTGAAATGCGAGCAAAAGAAATGAGTGTTCCGAATTATTCTCCCTCCATTACTTCATTGCGTTATTCCATCTTTAAGACAGAACCTGCTCCTCTCGACTATGTTTTGTCCCTTTTCCAGATAATTATGTTTTGCGGATTTTTCTCGCAAAGCACAATTATTGTAAAATCGAAACACTGTGAGCTCTTTCATTGCCATATGTTTAAAATATCACAGATAACACACGTCGTTTTCAAAACATCGGATCATCGAGAAACAGAGTGAACAGTGGGAGGTAAGTGGTACAGAATTACATCCATTGTGAAAATATTTATGCTAGAATTGGACTGATCTAAATGCATAAAATCGATCGTGATTTTACAATTTTTTGTTTTTATGATTAGATATAAAGATATTGTCAACAAAATTTCAACAAAACCAATACTTCGTTGATCTCTATCATATAAAATAACGTAAACATAGCATTAAACTAGTTTGAAGATTAAAAATTTGAAATGATTCACTGAGGTAAAATTGATCATTAAAAACAGACTTAAGATCCTTAGCTACTTTTTGGGTTCACTGATTCAAAAAACGACGTCAAACGATAACGATTTTATGCATTGTTATGCAGATTGATTTCAAGAACTAATTCAGTAGTTCACACTTAAGCTTACAAAAAAAATCATATTCTTTATGTTGCAAACCCATCTATTCCGGGATAAATAGCGCCGCCTGGAAGAGTTGGAGTGCGAAGAGATGGAGCAGTTGTATCGTTCTCAAGAAACACGTATCAGGTATCAGAAGGCCGGCTCCAAAGGCACGTTCCCCACCAGTTGGGAGATTTGTGCCATCGCCATATTTGAGCTTATTTCATCATCTACCCGATGGGAGAGGAAAGGGAAGGGAAAGATGGGAGGAAATAGGAGTGGGGTCCCTTGAAGAGGGAAGATCGCATTAGCGAAATGAGAGCATGTAGCTCCATACCACAATGGGTTCGAACAGCGCCCTGAAAAGGGCACTGCAAAACGCATGAGACACATTCCACGCACATCAAAAATTCAAACTCTGAAATATTTCCAAAGCTATGCAGAACATAAAAGACAATATATTGGATTGTATAAAAAACATAAATATGATTAAAAATACAATGAAAAACATACCTGAAAAGTTATATAAAGTTTATATAATTTATTGGTGAGAAATTGAGACATTAAACAACTTTTTCATAATAGCCCTGTATCATAGTTTATCAAGTGTAATATGATTGTCTTATCCGTTAACTAGAAGGGTATTAGATGACATTGTTATGTGCGGGTTTAATTTTTTCAAACGAATTATTGGTTCTTTGAAAACGTATTTTTTCAAATAGTCACATTATTATGGTGTCGCGTTACGAAAATAGCCTTATTTTTGACATTGTAAAATAAATACTTCTTATAGAACTCTTATATTTTGGATTCTCTTCCTACTCGTCAAGAGACGTGTTTCCATAAAAAAAGATTTAAAATCGGACCATTCTTCGAAAAGTTACACTAGGTGCAAAGTTTTGGTGTCGCGTTACGTTAATTTTTTCCGTAAATTTTCAGGATGAAACTACAAATTTCAAAATGCTCGTTCTTAGCAATGCTACAACCGATTTTCGAAATTTTTGATTTTTAGTAGATGGAAATAGGTATACTAGCATCCAGCGTTGGTGCCACCCCACTAAAACCCTCCCCGTTTTTGTAAAATGTAGGTATGTCTGTTTTCTCTTGTTTTTCAATTAAAATCTGATCAAGTAGCTCTGGTTTTTAATGGCTAGTGACCTAAATCTTATCAGACAGGTGCCGTTTAGTACAGGAATAGTCTCTTACATGTTGTGGAATACTTGGCTTCGATGGTAAACAACGTGGTTCTCCAGCGGATATTCCGGAATATCCGTAAAAATGGTCAATTCATGAAAATAATCCAAGACAGATTTTTTTTTGCGAACTCACCAGAACTCCTTATTATAAAACCCAATAGATTATTTGAATTGTTCATGGACCTAGGTGGTCACAATAATGACCTCCGGAAGATCCGGAACATCCGTAAACATGGTCATTTCGTGAAAATCATCCTGAATCACTGCGCTTTTTTTCAAAACATATCAGAAATCAATTACTAAACATAACGGATGATTGAGATTGTTCTTGAATATAGGTTGCCTCTCGTAAAAATGAACTTAGACACGTAGTTTTTTTTTTTCAAATCTTCTGGATGCCTTGTAATGACATTTATCTATGTTGACATTCATCCTCTACGTTGTATGATAATTAATTTGATTAATTTTGCAATAAACTTCGGTGATCAAGGTGGTGTTTAATTTCAATACAAATTATACTTCTTCTTCTTCCTGGCGTTACGTCCTCACTGGGACAGAGCCTGCTTCTCAGTTTAGTGTTCTTATGATACTTCCACAGTTGTTAACTGAGAGCTTTCTTTGCTAAAGTTGTAATTTTCACATTCGTATATCGTGTGACACGTACGATTATACTCTATGCACAGGGATGTCAAGTAAATTTCCTTTACGAAAAGATCCTGGACCGACCGGGAATCGAACACAGACATGTCTTTGCTTTGTAGCCGCGGACTCTAACCACTCGGCTAAGAAATGCCCCCAATTATACGTGTATTACAAATTTTATTTGTTCTATAATTATGATTTTTTACGTGTTAAAAAAACCGCGCAGTGGTCTAGGATGATTTTAACGACCAGTTTTGTGGATTTTACGAAGGGAGTTGTAGTGGCCCATGGCAGCCCTGATTGGATGATTTTATAAATTGATATTTTTTATGAATATTAACCAACCAAAACCAGACCTAAAACCAGAGCTTTGTGCAAAAAAAAAGAAACATAGGGGAAGTGTACCAGTTATGGCTATAGTAGTTCCCTATTTGGCCATATGTAAATTTTAATAACTATCACATTTTAAATTTTTTGAGTGTTTTTACATCAAGATATATGTTAAATCTATCTACTACAACACACAAACATTTTCAAAATTTGAAGACATTAAAGTAATCACGTATGGCGAAATAGGGACTCACTATGTCCATAACTGGTACACCTACCCTATTTATCTCTCACTAAGACGTTGAAGGTTTCAGAAGAATTGCGCCAACGCTTAAATCTGGTACAACTATTTCCTTTCAATGAAAGCTCAAACAATCGGTTGAATAATTGAGGAACTGAATTTTATGAGTTAAAATGTATTCACAGTTTTGCCTAATAATCTGATTCAATAACTCTTCTGTGCGGTAGAATTCCATGATATTCAGATCACTATTTTGAGACCATAAACATCCTTAACAATTTTGCTAAAACATGATCCTCAAAACACTACATGGCTACGTTGAAATATTATTGGCCCAATATCTGGTTCAATTACACCCCTGTGCCACAAAATTCTGTATCCTTCAGACCACCATTAGTAAATCATAAACACTTGCATACGCTATGTCTGAACCAGCAGATTATAAAAATCGAATGTACATCGGATATTCTCATCATCTTCAAAAACAGATCAAAGGAACGGTTAAAAAATTTAACCCAAAAAAAGTCCAATTACCCCACTGTACAGCAGCTCTACATATTTTTCGTCCCATCATTGGGAAGCTTTTATGGTCGTATACAAATTTCTGAAACAATATTCTCAAAATAATTCATTAAATCTTTTTAATAATTTTTTTCATTGAATTTCGGATAGTTCCAACAACCATAAATGTCTGCTTATCAACTTTGCCGAAAGCATAGTTTTAAAAGTACATCGTTGAAAGGTTTACATAATTTTATTTTACAATTAAATTCAATCATTCTAACATGTATCAAAGTTCAAGATTATTCGCGCCGCCATCCGAAAGCACTATACCGGAAACATTCTTAAAAATCACAGAAATATCTTAACATTGTTGCAAAGAATTAAGTCAAATTTATATGGTGACCACAAGCGCCATCTACGCTTTTACAAAGCACGACATTCTCAAAAGGTTTCACAGAAACATTAAATTAATTTTAACCAGTGTCGGATCAAATTACCCCACTGTGAGGCAGAATGTCGAATGTATTAAACAAATAACAATACTTGATATACATTTTTTGTGAAACCCGAAAGTAACATTACAATCGGTAAAAATAAAAAATGCTTTTTGCGTAACGCGACACCATTTGCAGAACCCTGTTGGAAGATAAACGTAACGCGGCGCTCATAAAATGAAATCAATGATTTCTGCAATTATTCAATATTTCCATTCAGTTTGAAGTCACACTCTGATTCTTATCAATACATAGAAGGATTGCCTAGAACAAAGCCGGATTGTAAAAATTATAGCAGAGCAGATATAGGTGATTATAGAGTGATGTTTAAAAAAGTGCATTTCAGCGATGGTGTCGCGTTACGAAATGCAACTGCTTTTAATTGCCATATATGCGGTGTTATGTTTCAAAATGAATGTCACAACATCAAGTACATTTAATATGCATGATATAAAACCTGTTTTATCACATGGTCACAATGCATATTTCCGAGAACATGCCTAATTTGATAATGAAAGTCGGTTCCTCGTGGTGTCGCGTTACGCTGGAATGTGTCTGTAGGGACGATGGAAATTGGCGATTTCGCGGAAGCCGCGAATTGCGGCCTTTGCCGCAAAATTTAGGGCATCCCGCGAAATGCCGCGAAATAAGATAAATTTGGAGATATTTTATGAAAATCACAGTGAATTCCAGTTTTTAATTATAAGATTGGTTTTTTCATCTTGAAGTCCAAGTTCCACCAAATTTTATAACCGTTTACCACTTATTATCTTAATTCGTAAAATAAAAAAAATCAATGAAATTCCGCGAAATTTTTAAGTGTAAAACTATTTTTAATGAAAATGTGTAATTTTGTGTAAAATATGAGCAAAAGTAAGCGTCGCGAAATTTTGTATTTATCGCCTTGGTAGCACGCGAAATTTTAAGAATTTTGCCGCGAATTTCCATTGTCCCTAGTTATTTGGCATATAGCTCTCATTAGGACAACAGCTAAAAAGAACAATTCAATGCAAACATTTCTACCCAGCGTTAGGTTTTGAAGTATCCGTAGTGGATTGAAAGAACTTAACTTTAGGTCAACTCGAAAGAACCCAAATTTGGCTTATTTCACTGACACTCGACGCTGGGTTATTACGTCTCTCTCTGTTTTTGACATCATTGCTGATGCGAGAAAGGCAAAACAACCCAACTAAATGCAGTTTACCCAAATTTGAGTTTAGAGAACTTATTTTTAAACATAGAAGATCACCAGTACTTATACACTGAGGGTGTCTATTAGCCCCAAGCATCTAGCGATATTGTTTGTATCGAAACTTATCGAGTAGCCGTATTCTGCAAAATAGCGTACTTTAACGATATCTAATAGTTCTTAGGACATTCTAAAACTATAAAATCAAAACTGCAAAAAATATTTCGAAAAACCGAGGGACTACTGGTACTAGAGACCGAATACCCCTGCATCTCCACAGTTGTCATGAAGAAGAGATTGTGTAATTGGAAGAGGTGGTAAGGATATGAGATTCACTTTCGGATAGCGATGCGATTCATGATGCACTTACTCGATACTTGATGGCTTTAATGTTAAGAAATTCATTTAACTTAATTGCCGGAGCTAGGGAAGGTCATTTGTGACAGTAATACTTGATGAGCCACAATCCATAACGTTGAATCTACGCCGAAAGGATAATACTTCTCCACTGGACTCGGAAATGGATTTCCATCCTTCCTTGGTGGGCACCTACTTGCAAAGTCTTCAACATATCTGCTGCAACAAAGGTGAACGCAAATTCCACAACATTTTTGTCTGGCTGTCTCACAACATGTCCTTCCCAACGTATCCTTCTAGCTTTTGCTACCTTCAGAAAAATATGTTCAGCGCAGAGTTCAGTGAGCTCATCGTGCATTCTGACCAGAGAGAAAGGAAGACGAATTTTGTTGCCTTTATCTCGCCAACTGTAGACCCGTACATATTATTTCATTTACGCTAGTACACGTGGGAATGTATAGTTTTGAAGGTAGTGATTCATGGCAAAAGCTTGCTTTGATCAACAATGCCAATGAACCAGGAATAGGGAAAAGAAGGCCATAATGGTGGAACATTGGACGCGAAGGAACCTGACTCTTGTCCATGTTCAGTAAGTAGTGAATCAAAAGGGCCTTGAATTGAATCAGCAGAAACCCCCACATTTCTGTTCATCATTTGGTGAGCGTTGCACATTTTCTATTTGTCCAACCTGGGATTTCAAATCTCCAAAGACGATCTTGATACTACTTCACAGCGATGATTACAGTTCCATAAATTGGTGACATATTTTCGGAGAATCATTTAAAAGGCGTGTTACTAATTATATTATTGATACCCAGTCTCGCGTGTTTACCATAAAACTAATTATCCAGATAATTAGGATGATCAAACCATGAAGAAGGCATATGAATTATCAACAGATAACGCAATTATAATTTCGAAAACATTATTTATCTTTTTATTCACTTGAAAAAAAAAAATCTTGCTTTGAAGATAAAATGTGGGAAATTAATTACTTTGCGGGATGTGTTCTAAATCATTTTCTTGGTAAATTTATACTACATTATCGAAGAGTTTTCGAACTGTTTAGCATAATGCTTCTTTGAATGGTGAATCCAATCGCCACTAACTTGAGAGCACGGAAATTAATCGCACTGTTTGGTCCATGAACAACCTGTTTATTCGCTAAAGCAAAGTATGTAACTTAAGACACGATGTAAAAATGTATATAAATGTAAAATTGTTAAAGTAAACTGTAACATACGGAATTTAAAAGGCACAAGAGTGCAATTTCAAATGGAATTCTAATCAAAATTTACTTGCTTTTTCCACCAGTGTTTAACACAAATTTTCCTACTATCGGCTTCAATTGATGAAAAAAGCTTATTTTCTTTTATTTTGTAGAAATACAAATGATATTTGACCTGATTTGTATTTGTCAATATTTTTGAAACAACTCATTTGGTAGAAACCAAATACACAGTTAATTTCCTTATATAGGCACTATAATTGGAGTATACCCCATTAGGCATAAAGACGTTTGGCATAAGGACGTTAGGCATAAGTATGTTAAGCATAATGGACGTTAGGCATAAAGACATTAGGCATAATGGATGTTAGGCATAAAATACGTTAGACATAATGGACGTTTGGCATAAAATTACTTGCGTGTGTGCCATTCAAAACTCTTGTCATTTCGAAAATTGTTTGGGTCCATTTGGGGGTGGGTGGGTGTTCTCAAGATGTGACAGCTCATAAGTGAACATTCCATAATTAATTGGTTAGTTATAAATTACTATTTTCGGTGTTTTGAAATATGACAATTATTCCATTATCGTAAGATATGGAATAAGATTGTTGTCATGGTCATTGTTATCATTCTAAAGTCTAGCTAAATACATTATTGTAAGTATGCATTCATGTTTGCGATGTGCAAGTGTTATTAATTTCTAGAAATGTTCGTTTTGGTGAGTATATGCCATATTTTGTTATATTTCTCTTACATAATTGCGTTAATTCTAAAGAAGATTTCCATATAATTTTAGTACTTGATTAACTTGAAGACAACAATCTAGAGTTAAGTCAATAATTCATATTATGAACTTCAACAATAATATTCTGGTAGTGTGACACCAAGAAGAGCGCTACATTCCAACTCCGAGTCTGATCATCAATTTAATGTAGTGAAAACAGTTCCTTTGCCTCTTTTGCCAACAATTTTCGATATTTTCAAACAATTTTGAACAACCACATATATAAGCACCTTGAACATATATGAAATTCATCGAGTTTGAAAAGAAAAATTTGATTTCAAAGTCAATTTATCAGTCAAGTTCAAATTTAACATAGCATAGTACTCAGAACTTAGCATAACGTGCATTTTTTATGGAAATATTTACATCCACAATTCCAAAAACTATTAGAACAGCCAGAATCCACAAAACAGCATATTTTTGGAAGAAGGTGATTTTTAAACAGCCTTCTCTTCCAGATATTAAATTAAACGTATAATTATAAAGAAGAGCCTATGATTCAAAGAAGGGATAATTTATGATGGAAGTATTAAGAGTAATAATGACATTAATTACTGAATAAGTATGTCTCGAAAGAACAGTTTAATTATAAAAGAAAAAAAAATGCTGATTAAAACATTAGCAGCACTAACTCCAGTTATTTTGGCGACAGTATAACTATGAAGAACAGCCTTCAATTTAAAGAAGGGATAATCTCTGATGAAAAAATTGCCAATAATATGTGTACAACCAAACTCAAAAGATGAGCAGCAGTTACAGTGTCGTTCTTATTCTTGGCATTACGCCCCAACCCAAGTTCTTAGTTAAAAGTTCTAGGAGCACTTCCACAGTTAGGGGTCATGTACAAATTATGTAATGCTCCAAGGGGAAGAGGGGGTCAAGCCAAGAGTGACAAGCCTTACAAAATTTTCGAAGGACTCATACAAATAACGTGACAAAAGGGGTGAGGGGATCGAAAAAGTCGAAATTTAAAGTGACATAATTTGTGTACCATCTCTTATTAAGCAAAAGTTTGCTTTGGCAAAGTAATAATTTTTCATTCTTATTTGTGCACGATTATTCATGGCCAAGGACCATGGATCTATTTGGAACCGAACTAAAATACCTTCAGCATGGCTTGACTCTATGGTACCAGAAGTTACCACATGCTAATCATTTAATCAAGTGTTGTCCTAGAAATTGACCTCGAAGGATTCACAACTATGGGACGACTGCAAGACAATCACATTTTAAAGGACACACTGTTATCATTGGAGCCCTCTACAATTACCAAAAAAGTCAGCTCACATTTTTTTACCAATTTCAGTTTTCATTTTGGAAATTATGCCTATCGTCCATTATGCCTAATGACCATTATGCCAAACATCCATTATGCCAAACGTCCATTATGCCTATCGTATTTATGCCTATCGTACTTATGCCTAACGTCCTTATGCCTAACGTATTTATGCCTAACGTCGTGCACCCCTATAATTGCGTTCACGCAAATTCGTATTGTTTGAGAAGCTCAATGGGACGAAACTTATTAAATCTAGGATAAAAATGCACTCCCTTTGCAGCCAGCAGAAACTGATTCGATAGAAGTCATGTTTCCTATGTTGATCAAACTACTACTACTAAATGTGCTGTATACATACTAAACATACCACATAAGGACGAATTCTGGGTGATACGGTGTTAAATAGTTAATTGTTTATAATTTGTATGCATAAAACGGAACATAGGATACAACGGTTCGCCTTAGGATGGACCGAAAAACGAGAGACAGAATGAAACACGTGAATTTGAATCGTGCTTTAAATGTTAAGCGTAACTCGAGAAAATGACCTATGGCAAGGAAATCTAAAATAAAAGCGCTGATCCAGAGAAGAGGAACAATTGAAAAAACGAAAAACTGAAAATAAAAAAAAACGGTTAAGCAAAATACTATTTTGTACAAAAAAAAGTCAATAAAAACATTCAATACAAATGATACTACCGTTAACTGTAATGGAAGGAAAGAACGCCCCCAAATCGATGGCACTTAAATTGGGAATTAAGCGGAATGAGCCACCGAGCAATCTTGTACCAATAAATCGTTTTCCGCCACTCTACCGACAGGGGGAGCACACAATGGGATTAGACTGTCTTGAGGGTATGTGATATGCATTTTTTATGTCGATACTGAACTTTCGACATTAATGAAGACGAAATGAAATGAAATATGAAAATGTTTCGTGAAACTCGATACGAAATCCGAATATTCGAATATATTGCGAAACGAAACGAACTTATGATTTTACTTCTCAAAATCTTTTTGGAAAACAAATGTTTGGTTTCTTCTATATAAGGATTGCGAAATCAAGTTTGACTTAGTTTCTACAAATTTGTTGCCTAGAAATCTCTGCTAATACTAATACGTAGAGTGTCCATCCCGGGACATCCCGGGACAAGAAATCCCGGGATTTGACAAATTTCGGGATTTCCCGTTTTCCGGGATTTTATTTCTGGCATCCCGGGAATCCCGGGATTCCCGAAATGTGCGTAGAATTTGATGAAAACCACTAAATTTCAATGAAAAACAATGTCATTTTTCCTTACTATCAACCTTATTTGATAAAGTAGCATAATGGGAAAGAGAATAAACGAACTATTATTTTCATGAAAAGATTAATTTACCAACTGGTCAGTGTTCAGACAGACCGGACTAAATGATATTTTGGCCTTGTAAAGATATGCCAGGAACTCCGCCGATTCTGATTTTCCCGATGCTATTTTGATACATATGTTTTATCAAACAGATAAGTTCCATTATTATAGCAAAAATATATATTGTTATTCTGGATGCTTGGGGTACGTTTTCCTGAAATCATTTAAAAACCGACCAAGTAAGAAACACATATTTTTATTTGTCTAGTTGCAAAGTTTTAATGCTTTTCTTTCCAACATTAGCCGTTTTTATAAGCCTAAGCTGAGATAAAAAAAAATGGAAGTACACCTAAACCGCCGTAAATCGCATGTCAGTATCATCTGTAAGAAGTAGGCATTGCGAAAATTGACTGAGAAGTTTTTAATCTCATTTTCCATACAAATATTCAAAAAATTCCGGGAGATTGGAACATGTTTCGATCTCAATGAAACTTTTCCAAATCTTTCCTAGAAAAATATAAAGATGACCAAATAACGATTCATGTTTGTGTAACACGATGCGAAAATCTACAGTGGTACTAACATGCGTTTACTTTTCATTATGGGACAATTCGACTTGGTGTTTTTCCTAATTTTACTGAACAAAAAGTGATTTCTCGTTAGTGCAGTTCAAAGATCATAAGAAGATATAATGAAAACTATAGTGAAATATCAACTCAATTTTGACCAAAATGCAGATAGGACGGACTTGCGATTCACAGCAGTGAACTTCAGTCAATAATTTTCAGTAATTAATTTTTAGCATGATCTACAATACCTTCAATGATCTTTAATCGCTTCTTTTGTTTTATAGTTTTTATGACTTTTCAAATGTTTGAAGCAAATTGCTTTAAAATTGTGACTTTTGTTTTGTTTTTATCATACTTCCATTCATATGTGTTATGAAGAATTCGAAAAAATCCATAGAAAATCCGTAATTAGTCAAGCTAAGTTTTAATTTTTGTTAGATTATTTCATCAGAATAAGAAAGTCTTATCTGAAATGTGGTTTGCTATAATTAACATATTATTTTGAAAAGTTACATTATCTGTTTATTTCATTGAAAAAATATTTTATTGTTAAATTTGTACTTCCATTTCAACCGAAATGTTAGTTTTATTGAAAATTTGAAAAATCCCGGGATCCCGGGATTTCCCGGGACGAGCATAGATATTTGTCCCGAATCCCGGGACGAGCAAATTGGCCGGGAAATGGACACTCTACTAATACGGGATATGTAAAGTTTCGAATAATATTACGAATTTGATATTATTCTCAAAAGAAAACCAAGCTTTCCCAAAATCTTTTTATAGATTTACAAAACATTCCTAAGGGTTTTCAGGCTCTTTTCTGAAATAATAACCTTGGATATATCCTTGCGATGTACAGGGAAACTATTGGAAGTTACTATGAGACGTTTCAAGAGATGTTGGAAAAATCCTGTGATGGTTTATCGGATTTCTGCGAAACACGTGAACTTCGTTTGGAAACCCTGGAATATTCTTGATCCCTTGGTAGCCACTGGGAATTCACAAAAATCCCATAGGTATCTTTGAAAATCCCTGTAAAAAGTCCTTTGAATCTTTTGGAAATTTTCTTGGAAACCCCTAGGAACTTCTGTGAACACTCCATGAATACCAGGGGTAACTGCTGGTATGCCTAGAAAACCTCTTAAGTACAGTTAAGTTGCTGGGCACTCCTTGGTAGTAGCCTCTAAGAATCGGTTAGGAACCACTGACAAAATTTATGAGGCCCACCCTGGGAAGCCCCAAGAAACTAAAAATCTCTTAAGCTTTCCTGAAATTCTCCAGGGATCTCCTGAAAATCCTTTGGGAACTTTTTTGAAACCGTGATGGACCAAATATAGGTCTTTATGTTTTTTTTAATCCCTCGAGAAGACTATGTGGAATGAAAATCAATTAGAACCTTTCCCAAACAACCAGAAGTCACATGAAAACTCACTTAATGACTCATTTATTCATACAAATTACATCAAACCCGCAAAACAAACTGCATGAAATCAGAACTAATCAGATTGATTAGTTTCCTCGCATAAAACGCTTTTTTCTGAGTTCATCTGTACATTTTGTGTCGTCCCGTACACTCGTACAATACAAAGTAAGTTGAATCATTCCGTAGCAGCTGTTAAATCAACATTTGCTATCATAAATTATGTCGTATAAGATCACAGGTTAGTTCGGAAGAAAATTTATACAGTCGCATTATATGCTATTATTCATCACATAACCCAAGTAACCAGTAAGCACGATAATGCGGCACGGTAACAGCATTATATGCGCATATAGGGTAATCATTTGATGCATGGCAGTTTTATATACGCATATAATGCTATTATAATGCCAGAAGAGGCGAAATAGCGTGCCATTACAGTGCCAAGATATAACCGTGCTTCTCTGCACCACTAATGCTGATATAAGACCACGTGAGAAACGTCAGTTGTTTTCGCCAGGTTTTTAGGGCGAATATTTTGTGCTTTCGCGTACGCAGCCAGAGAGCTTTCACGTATGCGGCCAAGCAACTGGTACACGAGGTAAATAAATGAATGAATAAAAACGGAAACCTCTAATAGTATGCAAAAAATGTAATAAAATGATACAGATAGTACTTCTCCGTATCGGACATATTCGTTTTGGTAGTTTTCATCCTTTTGAGGACTTGCAATTGCCACATTTTGATACTCGTTTTAAGATGATGAAATTCCTCATTTTACGTCTTGAACCTGCGACACCCGTATTGTTGAGTTGTTGTCCTGCTCCTTTGCTCCTACGGCCAAATAAGATGAATAGTAATGGAAAGAAAAGTGGCCAATTTAAACCATCACTTTTCCCCTTCATAAAACCTGCAATTGAAGTAGTGAGAAGATTTATGTTTGACTCCCTCTTACACACAAAGCACGTGGTATATCTGTCAAAACACTGGATGGCATTTAAACATGCCCTGTATTCGAATATAAAGCCAATATAGTGCTTATTTAATGCCTGTATGCATCAGGCATAGAAGCATTAATGATGCTGTAATAGGGTTTTTATGCAGCGGAAGTGCTGTTATAAGGTGTGTAAGCATTTGTGGTGCTATTATAATGCATGTACGCATCTATGATGCTGATTAAGGGCTTATTATTAGTGCTAATGGTTACTTGGGAATGTATGCACGTATATCGCCTCCACTATTGTACGTAGCAGGCCTTTTCGCGACATCTTATAAGTGGAATTTTGCACATGCAAGGCCTCCAAGTGATTTCGTTATACGTACATTTTGGTTGTCTGGGTTGGAAGATAAATCATATAGTTTCGAAGGATATTAGACGAAGCCGTCCGAAATATCGCATACCCTTATTTGACTGGAGGAATCTTCCCCAGCGCAAAACCGGAAACGAGCAAGACCAAATTATCTCTATACGAAACGGTTTGTTCTCCTTCAAGCATATCGACAGTGTTGGAATGTTTTCAGTAATACGAGAGCATCACAGAGGGCAAATCAGATGGTTCTCGCTGTTTGGCTGTTTTTAGCAGGAAGTCTGCCAGTCTGCCAGTGAGGGTTGTTTTCCCAGAAATTAATGTACTTAACACGACGAGCGGGGATTATAAATTTAACGGAACCGTGATTCCTTTCGCTCTGAAATCAAGCAACAACGTGCTGGGTTTATTGCTTCTTTGGGGGGCATGGTGATGCTTCAACAGAAGTGCAATTATTTGCTGCTTTATATTGGATTAAAGCGCGATACCGGTTATAAATGGATCAGTTTATAATTATTGGTATTAGATAATATCAACCAAAACTCTTATGGGAAATTCAATTACTGTAAAAAAGTTTAAAATTGATCAGTGGAGTTTTAAGTTTTCTTCTGATACACCATCTTGATTGGATTGGATGATTTCTCAATCTTTCAACTTTGTCCGGTATTGGGTGCTGTCCGATACTGGAGGATATCCCCTCATCAAACACGGGAAACACATTTTTTTAACTTTCCATTATTTTGAGTAGATACACTCGACATCAAAATATCAATTTTAACGTGAAAATAGTAAAACACAACAATCTACGTGACACATTTTGAAAAGGTTTTATTCCGTTTTTTTACGAGGGCGATGCGTACCGCATAAAAAGCCTCGGTGGTTCTTGACGAATCATAAAATAATAAGACTTTTTATTAGTTGTTTTTTATATATATGTAGGGTCAGGCGGGGCAAGATGAGCACCCTAAGGATAAGTGCGATTTAAGCCTACTTAAACGTTATTATTTTGGTAAAATTGGTAACCATCCTTATCTTTTACATTATTACTTTGACCTCCAACCATTAAAAGTTTTAAAAAGTGATAAATAGTTTTCTAAATAACACTTTAAAAAATAGCTTTTTTATCATCGGTCAAAAAAACTGCGGGGCAAGATGGGCACCCCATAAAAAGATGCAATTTACTAAAGAAAACTATTATTTTTCAATGCTTGCAATATCCCAAGATATTATCTTTAATATCTGATAATATTTATCTTCAACTAGCTTAGTTTTTGAAACTTTTATCAGAAAATAAATAACTTTTCATAAATTGCTGAGATTTTACTTAAAAAACGATTAAATTTGTTGTTTGCTTGTATTTTTTTTAGAAAAATTGTTTTGTGCAAAGTAGATACCGGTTTTTACCGTGCATAAGTGTAAAAGGCATGCAATTATTCGGTTATATAAAATTTATTATTATGTTGGATTTAAACTACTTCATATTTAGTTTTTGAGTAAATATGGAATGGTTTGAACAAAACAGTCAAACCTCTTATAACGATTTTAATGAAAAATAAAAATTTAGGTAATTTTTAAATTTTTTTGGTTTTCATTGTAAATGAAGATTTGAATACTCTTAAAAATGAGTACGCACACTACTAGCAACATAGTTGCCCCACCAACAACGTTTCTTCAAGATACAAAATTAAATCATGACGAAAACTATACGCACGGTGAATGGTGCACTAGGTGCACGGTAAATGGTGACATAGAACGGTACGAGGCGACCTTAACATGACATTTTCAAACAAAATTTTTGAGTAACTTTTTGTTACGCATCACTAGTTTTAGATTTTTCCCTGAATTATTATATAATAGCACGCTACGTAGTGATATTCTAGTGCGCTCCAAATTATTTGGAAAAATTATATGAAATTTTTCTTAAATGCACGGTGAATGGTAGCTTGACGGTACTTAATTTTGAACATGGTGCTCATCTTGCCCCAAGGGTGTAAATTTATTAATATAATCAAAACAATTGAAATATTTTTTAAATTTGATAAAAATTTTTGTTCCTGATTATCTACAGAAGATTATTCTATAACTATACGGCCAAAAACGTATGAATTAATTTGTTTACGCAACAAAAATATCACTTTTAAATGAACAAATCTTATATGAAAATGTAAATTTTTGGACTTCTATGTATTTTGGACATTATTTACGTTGTGCTGTTGATTTTTTAGCTAAAATTTATGGCCATCATATCAATTTAATGATATTCATCAGAACCCTAAATAATGTATTGAAAAAAAAATCGGTAGGAACGACACAAACTAGGGGTGCCCATCTTGCCCCGGGTGCTCATCTTGCCCCACATTCCCCTATGTACCGCGTAATCCAAAGCCTCATGAAAAATGAAAGCCACGTCAAAAAATACCTAACGGATGAAAATAATGAATATTTGTAAGAGATTATATTTTTTTTCTTGAAAATATCGAGTTATGGAGATAAACTTGCTTAGGAAACAGATAGTATTGAGTTAGAGACGAACCGACTTACATAGGGTCAAAGTACGGTAGATTTATTGGTTAGAGCATTAAATTGAGTTAGATGAAATTTCGGGTTAAAGAATATCGTGAAACGAAAAGTTAACTGTAATACAATTTTCATCGAATTCAATTTTTATTTTTCATTTTATGCAATAATGTTTCTTAACATACTAATTGAAATTATAATAAAGTGTATGTGAACATCAAGTATAAGATTCATCTTTCAAACTTCTTTGAAATCAATTTTCTTGATAAGATCCTGGTTCAGACGAATCTATTCAGCTGAAGTATCCTCTCCAAGCAACGTGCGTAGCTTCGTCAGAACCAGGGCCAATGCGCTGAATGATAGCTCAACACTCACTTGAGTGCATAGAATACCTAAGAATACAGATCTGGATTGGAGGGATTCATCTGCACCCAATAATCCAGGATTCCATCCGACTACGATACTTCTGAGCTTAGCTTCAAACGAGGACCACGGGACAAATTTATCAAATCATCGCGAATATCACTATTTATTACAGAATCACATTGCTCATCAAGCGATGCTAAATAAGCTTCAAATGAGTTTCACCGGATTTTTTGTAATCTTAGCTAATCTAAGCGCTTGCACAGCCAATATAGAAAAACATCCTGGAAATACTAGAATATCCTCTAATATTTTCCTGTCAACATTAATATTTGCAGCATATCGAAAATATAATACAAATATTAAAACGGCCAGGCCCACTGTGCAGACTTGGGATTGAAGGTAATTGCAAAATTCACGGCGATCAGATTATCCACGAATGAATAACTTGATAGACGAGAATTTTTCAATTTTACGAAGGAAGAAACGGCGACAACCGTACCAACCGTTTCATTTAGGGGAAGATAGGTCAAATCGTTGGGAGTGGCGTTGCTAAGAAAGTTAATGCACACTCCATTGTTGTAGTTTTCCTGGGATGGGACAAAGGTATTTCTTCCTTATGTCCTGGCTTTACAGCCTAGGCTTAAGCGCCGTTACTCCCTCTCCTGTTATGTCACCCATCCTATAAAATCCCAGAATCTACTCATTTTATTTGGTGTTGAAACGAAGTGTTCTATCCGGGGTACCTATACATTTTTCATAGGCAAATAACTCCCGATAGAATTTTTCCTTCTCGATTTGAAGATTTCTGATTATCGTTACTATTTAGGTGTCTTTTATCCCATGTAACTATGGGATGGTAAATACAAAGATCTCACCAAGTATTCTGTTATGCTTGGACAGCATTGATGTTACGGATTCACTTCACTTAATCCAGGAGTACTAGTAGCTGTCCTGCTTTTTCCTGAATTCCAGTTACCGGCACAATATCAACCTGTTGGCCCCATTTCAATTACAACACTTTTTCATTTGCAAATGAACACAATTTCAATAATTACAAGTTACACTAAATCATAATATTCAGAACTAAATACAGGAAAAATCTTCAGCCTAATGTCAGCCAAAACACCAAATTGTTCATTTTACGCTCGCGTGAAAATTCGTGACAGGAGAAAAAATGAGACCTGCCGCAAGTATAGCTTACTGCGATCTCTCACCGGATGGTCATTTTTGTAATCTAACAAGGGAAGGTCACGATGGTGTTACACGGGGTTTTCAACCGGACTATTTTTGTTAGATTCTACATGTCAAAATATGAAAAACCCCAAAGCCTTTCGGGTGATGGACCAGTGGTGTAGCCAGGAGGGGCTCTGAAAGGGGCAAATTTGTACGTATATTATATTATAAAGCTAATTGGCAATTTGACAAAAATATTTTTTTAGTATCTATTGTGATGGCAGAGAACAGAATTGACATTAATGTATGTTTAAAATGTTTTTTTCCATGCCATTGGCGTAACTAACATGGACTATGGACACCAAAACAAATTTGGTTTTATTAGAATAGTATACAAATACTAAACCCATCCCGATTGCGCCTATGGCATAGAAAATACATTTCAAACATACATTAATGTCAATTCTGTTCTCTGCCATCACAATAGATACTAAAAAAATATTTTTGTCAAATTTCCAATTAGCTTAATAATATAATATACGTACAAAATTGCCCCTTTCAGAGCCCCTCCTGGCTACACCACTGGTCCATCACCCGAAAGGCTTTGGGGTTTTTCTTATTTCGGCATGTAGAATCTAACAAAAATGGTCCGATTGAAAACCCCGTGTAACACCATCGTGACCTTCCCTTGTAAGTCAGAAATTTCCTTACAGCGTTAAACGCCCAGAAGTATGCAACGCCCTATAAATGTTCCGTAATTCAATCAATTTCGTTTCGTTCGATTTAAGCTCCATTATCAAAGTACCCCCAAAACAGAAAACCGACTTTCGATTGTATGAAAAATGATATATCCATTCAGAATAAATCTTATGGCAATCTATCAACCGCATTCGATAGTTAGGATTCCAGTACTTGTTTTAAAAGTATAAATAAGGCTGATACAAATATTAATTTTCTTTTATGTCCGAGACCACTTGGAAAATACGAGGGGGGATAAAAATAAATAAGGAACAAAAAAATTAAAAAGAAAATATAAGTTATTTTAAAAAAAATTATTTATAACGATAGTTGTTAAACTTTTTTTAATCGTCATCTGGATAATTATTTTACCTGGTTTTTACTCTAAAAAATAAAAAAAAAAACAAGCTGATGTCCAAAAAATGATGAATCTTTTTTTTCTCCCCTTCATAATTTTCGAATTTTTAAACCCCCCCCCCCCCCTTTACATAAAAGAAAATTAATATTTGTATCAGCCTTATAATTCTTTGAAACAGCATGCATAAATATTCAAGGTTTCTTCGATAAAACTATCTAATAAACTATCTAATTGTAACATTAAACTGATACTTACCACGGCGATTTCTTTTCTATCTTTGCTTATAAAAGGGCTGTTTTTAAATTTATTCCTCTGGTCTAAATATGTTGCTGCAAGAAACAACGGTTTGTTCATTAGCTTTCTTTCTCCGTTCATCCATTTTCTGCGCAATTATCAATGCCAAAGTATCCTTTGAGTTTTTTAGCTCACAAGTACATTTCTCCCAAATTAAATAAAAATCTTCGAATGTTGTCTGTAAACCTTCCAGTTTCAAGGCTGCTTCAGCTACTGGAGAACACACGGTACAGAAGCGCTCTATAAATTCCCACAAGTTGTCATCTATAATGATTCCCTTTTCTCTCTCTGAAAATGATTTTATGAATGATGATTTTCTAATAACAACCTTTCAAGCATCAAATAGGTACTGTTCCATCGGGTTACACAATCCAGTTTTGGTACTTTCTTCTTACTGACCTTGAACACTCTTTTGTATGGACTTTTTCTAAAGGTTTGAACAGCTCTACAAAACGGGTTTTAAATTTGCCACCTTGTAAGAATCATTCACGGCCAGTTGCAAAGTGTGTTCCGCATATAGTACTCCCTGTGATATTGGCTTTGAAATTTCTATCTTGTTCTCTGTTCTTTCTTCTATATTATTTACGTTTTCGTTATCGTCATCGAGCTCAATATCCATATCGTCATCCTGAGATCTTGTACATCCACCGTATGTTCTGCTATTCTCATCAACGAATCAAAATAATTTAATGCGTCGTACTGTACAAGTTTGAGCCGATTGATTGTAGCAATCATATTGCTCGTGGTCACCGATAAAATTCTTCTCACATCAATGCCATAGGGTTGGAGAATTTTCAGAATTTTGTCTATCAGATTTGTAGCCCTATGGTTATCATGCATTTCAATCATTCCAAGGGATCCAATTAATATTCGATTATTCCTTAAATATTTAATGTTTACATATATGAATTCCTTTTACATTCTTGTAGCCAAATGCATCTTCAAAAGCTCTTCGTTTGATACTATCTGCCTGTGATACATTTTTGATTTTCTGAAAATCATCTGAATTTATTTATTTACTTTTAACTACTAATTAAGAAAGAGGGAAAAACCTCTTTGAGTGATTTTATTTAAAAACTTTCTCAAAAGGGCGTAAAACCTCTTTATCTTTTCAAATACGTTATAAAAAGGAAAAAGTAAAAAAAAACTTTAGTTTTAAACTATTAATTTCACCCCGAAATGGGATTCCTTGATTTTTTTTTTACGTAGAACTACGTCTTTCTTCTCTATACAGGAGGGAAATTGGAATTTCAAAACCAAGAGCGTTATGTTGGCATGAAATATTTTAAACGTTCATAACTACTTGCTGGTTTAACGAAATTCCTTGATAAGCACCTCAATCGAAAGACAATACATCAAAGGTTCATGTCATTCACTCACTGAATCCCACATACCTGTCTAAAAAGTCTACTAACTGTTTTAAAAGAGAACGTTGATTTCAAGCAATTCTATAAATAGGGGTGGTAGAGAAAAGTTGACGTAATTTGTTTTTCACTCTTCGATTGGATCGCATCTCAGCAGGCGTAAAAGAATTTTGACCGGGCGTGCTTTTCAGGCACAGACATCGATAGCGAATGACTCCCCCGTTTGTCTTGCTTTGCTCAAATCAAACTGTCGAGCGAGCGAGAGAAGATGCCGTCCGAAGCCAAAGCCATCACCGCTGCCGCCGTCAAGAAGAAGAAGAGGTCCACAGGAGAATTTGCGGTCGAACTGTGAACACGGTCGGGCGAGTCATTCTCGCTTTGCGGTTCACCGCTTGTTTGCGTTCACCCAATCATCGCCGCCGCAAATTTCATCGGCCGAGGAGCTGTTGAGCCATGCTTCAAGAATTCGACTCGTGATAAAATCAGCATTGGTGGTCAAGAAGCAATCCCGTTAGGAATAAATACCAGAAGCCCCCTGAGCAGTGTTGCCACAAGTACAGATTTATCTGGAAAGGTACAGATTTCTTGATAGTTTTTGGTACAGATTCTGTACGGTACAGATTACAGATTTTTACGAAAAAGTACAGGTTGGTACAGATTTTTGGAATTGGTAATTTTGAGACACAAAATCCAAAAGATACACGAAATTTGTAACTAATTTACACAAAACCTTAATTGAAAGATACAATTTCCATAAAATTGAATAATAATTATATAACTAGTGAAATTATTTCAATAAAAACTATGTTAAATTTCCAAGTTCATTAGGATTTTTATTGGATGTGGTACAGATTTTGGGTACAGATATTTAGAATCTTTGGTACAGATAAAAAAGATTTTTGAGCCTTCGGTACAGATAGAAATGTGGCAACACTGCCCCTGAGTTGCTGGTCCGAGGAGCTGCTTATCAAGCGTTGGACAAGTGAAATCGCTCAAGATTTCAAGAGTGAGCAACGTTTCCAGATTTCGAGTTAAGCCCGGTAATCAACTACTCGTTGCTGTTGTGCGCCATCCACGCCACGAAACATAGAGAAACATAACTTGCTCAAATTAATACATTTGAGTTGAGGATTTCCCGTTTGACCTTGACAATCAACTGATATCATCCCACAGTGTTATTTATCTGTAAGAGCATCGAAGCTAAGAAAGCCATCGGCCCTTTTCAGGGCCATCAAATTAGTGGAAAAGAGTTAAAAGAGAAATATATCCGACTTTATTTATGACTTCTTGTATTCCAAAATCAATTTCACAACTTCACATAAAATTTCATTTGTCCTGAATAATTTATGACTCAAAAATTTGAGACTGTACTCGCGGACGGTGCTGCAGTGCCGTTGCACATAAAAAGGAACTTTTGTGATCAGAAATATTTTAATAATTTTTCTCCATCTAAGTTTTCGCCTGTATGAAAAGCTACGCTAGAAATGCGCACAATCATCAACCATCATCATCGCGAAAACTGACGACGATTATTGAATTCTCCCAGGTCTCCTGTCATTTGACCAGCTTCGTAAAATGGCTCATTGTAAAACGCCCGAATTTGTGCTAGTGTCATTTTCATTTCGCACGTTTCTTAAATGCTGTTATAAAGATCTAATCTCAATAACTACAGCCATATGTGTTGTTATAATGTTCCTTTCTCTGTGAGAGACTGCAGTCGAAAATTTTCGAATATTATTTGAAAATTTGTTGTAGTGCTCTATAACTTATATCGTACAGCTCAATGAAACATTTCGTTGAAATATTTCAGAGCGTTACTAACAGACAAACAACTCTGGGATTTTATAATGATATGATAGATAGATAGATAAGATCACCATAGCTGTAATGCATCTGCGAGGTAAATAAATGATGTGAGCTGTGAGCTTGTAGTAGCCAAGTGGATATTCTGGATTATGAGGCATATAAAAGAAGGTTATGAAGCGTATGCTGCAAATCATGTCATCTGTATCGGATACCGTAAGCAAGATTCAATAATCACGGAAGTTACTGATTACAGGACATATCAAAATGAACTCTGAAATGATCTTGCCAAACTGGAAAAGCTAACTGCAAGCAAACATTGTTGCATATTTTCTCTACATAGAAAAGTAAGTACCATTGAGGGATGAATTCAAACGTCTTTGTATAACTGATCAATTTTAAATCCTTCACAGACAATCAAAACCTTTCCTATACAGATGTGAAACGAGCATACCAAACCGAGAAAAACGATGCCTTGAAGTCCGAAGCGATTCAAGGATCTATGCTGCGTTACTCAAGCATTCGTTGTTGGTCTTCCTTGTTCTGTTTCAGACACACCAACCGAGAAGGAAATGTTGTTCATGTCGTTCAACATAAGTTCTATCAACTAAAAATATATGTATGATATTACTCAAAATATAAACTAAAATTATCAAAATGTGTTTCAGTGTCGAAACAATTAGTAATTTCCAAACACATTAAAGCACGGTTTTTTAACGAGTCTAAAACGTATCCTAATCGAGTTTTGCTATATGCAGTCGAATGTGACGAATCGAATATATACATCACTCACGAAGAACTCACACAATGCTTGAACCTGAGCTTGTCCATAATGTGTACTCAGTAGACTGGCCCTTAAACAAAAAAGTTGTAAAACTCTAAGGGGCACCCCCTAGATATGTGCCTTAGGGTAAGAAAAAAGGTCTCTCAAAATTTCAACTCAATTGGTTGCGCCACCAGCAGGCGCATTCAATTCGAAGTTTGTATGGGATTTTCGTTTCAAATATATTGAAAATAGACCCTTGGTCACTGTTTTGTTCTGTATACTGAATGATCGTGTCCAATTGGGCCCAGAATGACAAATACACTAGCTGATACCTTAATGAACATAATTGCACAAGTTTGTATCTGGATTTAAGCTCATTTTCATTAACATTTCAGTTGTTGAAAGTTAGGCTTAGATCAGATCCCGTACAGTCACATATATGTATGCGTCTTGCGCAGCAGCTCGCCCAGCGTCATAGGTGGCTATGATGCGCCTAGTAGTAACCATCATGCAATGTTGAAGGAATGCAGAGTTGTATTGCAGATCTACTTCAGATAGTTAAAACACCAACTTTGTCACTTTTAATCATGATACAACCTTCTACAATATTGTTCGCTGTGGTATCAAGTAGTGTTTTTGACATTCTGGATTCAATTGAACGCGATCAACGGTTTTCCTGAACCAAACAGTAGATGATGTACTGTTTCTCATATGCTTGAGCTGGGAAACCCATATTAACTTCAATTGAAATGCGCCAGCTCATGGAACGATCAAATGAGCTGAAATTTTCAGGAAGTCTTCCTCTAACCCTAAGGAATAATTCTGGGGGGTGCCCCGTGGAATTATACAACTTTTTTCTTCCATACTTTTTTTCTTCCATACTTCCATACAACATTTTTCTTCCATACTGAGCTGGGCCAGTCTAGTACTCAGGTATGGGACTAACCATTGACCACGTGGTAATTTTTTTCCCCCAAATTTCAATAACCACCTCCACCCCCCGTGGTCATTTGTCCATACAAAAAAATATAAATTTGTATGGACCGTGCTCTTTGGCCAGACACACCCCATCTCCCATAAATGACCACGTGGATTATGGACGACCCTTATGCATCATGAGTTCAACTAAATAATGGAAAAAATAATAAAAATAACTAATTTTTTTGAAAGAATCATCGACGAGACCGGGCTATTTATGTTAGATTCTACAAGTCCGAATATAAAACAAAACCTTTCGGGTGAGGGATCAGTGATGTAGCCAAGGGGGGATCCTAAAAGGGCAATTATATAAGTACCGTAAAACGGGGTACATCTGATAGTTTTTTTTTCGAAGAAAACTTGAATATTAATGTATGCTGGTCAATTTTGAATTTTTATTTTTAAAACAAGTACTGGCATCCTAGCTATCGATTGCAGTTGATAGATTTTCGAAAGATTTATTCAGAATGGATACATAATTTTTCATATAATCGGAAGTCGATTTTCTGTTTTGGATAATGGAGCATAATTCAAACAAAATTGAATGAATTACGGAACATTTGTAGGGCATTGCATACCTCTAAGCGTTTATTGTTATATGGAAATTTCTGACTTAGATTAAAAACATGGTCACAGTTTGTAAAAATGGTTCTTGCTAAGAGATTTGAAATCATTTTCAAGTTCTATTATAACTAGACTATCAAATATAAGTGACCAACTATTCAAAACTACATCAAATAGTGATTGTAGAACAGGTTGTTCGTAAACGTTTCGAAATTGCTAAAATTACATCAATTTTTAATATTCGTATATTAAGTCTCTAATGTTCTCGATTCAAATGAAAGTAGCTCTGACAGGAAGTGTCATACTAATATTCTGTACTTCTGCATTCGTTTTGCTTAACTGATTAACAGATATTATCCTATTTCGTTTTGTATGTGGTGGGTCCCGCACTATCAAAGTTACCCCGTTTTACGGTATATACAGTTAACTCTCCCTTACTCGATATTCCATATCTCGATATCGAGTTATAGAACCATAGTAAAAGTTGGTTTTCATGGCTAACTCGATGGTCCCTCAGATCGCAGTTGCACTGGTTTTGTGTTCTATAACTCGATACCTCCCTAACTCGATGGTCCCTTCAATATCGAGTAAGGGAGAGTTGACTGTAATATTTGGATTGTTGAAAATTCGACAAGAAGAGTATATATTTAGTTCACGTATTTATTGTAAAGGTAACGAAGAAAATTGACATTGGTGTATGTTTATAATGAATATTTATTTATTAATTTAATCAAATTCAGTGTTAATATTCTGCTCACTTCTTGATTTTCTATGTCTTCCATACAGGGCTAGCAGCAGGTTTCTTTTTAGAGATGCAATGTCTCTAAACAAGTCTCTATTTTTAATTAAAGGGCTTCAAAACCACTCTTTTTATTTATGCAGAAGATGGATAGTAACCCTTCGTTGATCCATAACTGTGGGGCGATTGCAAACGGATAAGAAACTGAGACTTTTCACCTTCATCACTCATTTCATCAGTTCCTGCAAGGATTTTCCTACCGATAATAAAGCAGCAAATTCTCAACTCCAAGATAAACCCACTGCTTAATGTTTTAACTAAAGTTCGTTCGGAACAGAATTGCAGAAAATATTGCACGACTATTAATCACCAGTGCGACCGTGCTCCACTATCTATTCAAAACTGGGAAAATACGACGACCGGAATGAAGTCTCGTTCATCAGTCGAGTCGAGAAGTCCAGAAGACGGAGCATACCTCTACGTTCCGAGATGCGATTTCTCTTCGTCCTACGTGGTGTGGGATGCTCAGAGCAAAGCAAAGTCAAACCGCACAGCATTAGGGTGGCCCATTTCTGTATGAGAAAAATCAAACTGTGAAAATCTTAAGGTAATTGTTTTTTTGGACCCCCAGAAGCAATTATGAAAGTTTGAGCGAAATCCGTCAATTCGGGTTTTGGGATCAAAATGAGCTAATTTGAAAAGCCCAACTTAAGGTTTTTGTAGTTCGATCGTTGTGGACCACCCTAGCACAGCATCCTTTCGTTTCCACCCAGATTCTGATTGCTTTCTTCAGTTTCAAACTGAAAGCCCAGAAGCATTCCCCAACGTGAACCGAGCCCTGAGGGCGCGGGGGTGACGCTGTCAAGCGCTAAACTTGATGTGCACTTTGTCAGGACACCATCGTCGTCGTTTTCGTCGTCGTCGTTGGATTCCTTTCACCCTGAAAAGGAGTCCCCAGGCTGCTTTATTATTGTATTATTTATTCATGCTCACTTTTCAGCTTAACTAATAATTCATTTCCCCGAAGCATGATTTCCTCCTGTGGCGATCCGCCATGTCCGATTGCTCGTTTCCTTCGGGTGGTTGGGTGTTTTTGCGAGTCCCTGCTCAATTTGTCCTCGCGCTCACCAGGGGAGTCATTTCCGTTTTTCGTCGTGTTCGCAATAATTGACAATTGTTGAAAGATTCCGGGGGAGTTTCGGCTGAATTAACCCGTAGAGTGCCAGGACGATCTTTCAATGAATTGTCAGCAATAATTTTATTACCATGTCCCCTTAGTTACGGATCAATAAGTCTCCAACCTATTAAATTCAATTAAACAACATAGGCATCATAATTGTTATTTTAAATTTATCCAGAATCACATAAAAATTAAAAAGTCTATCAGTTTTTGAAAACACTATCATAAATCAGTACAAAATCAATAGATTTTCAGCTCAATGTATTCGTATTGCAGTGATTTGGCGAAAGCTAACAGTGCGTCACATCTTATTGCAAACAATAGCAGAGTTGGAGCTGGAAACAAGGGTAAACCTTTCATGGATAGTAGAAGAAGGTATTAGAAATGGATCAATAAATAAATAATTATTCAGATAGTTCACACTCTGAGAAACCCGGCTTTGATCATTCAACCATGGTACACACTCAATCACGATTTGCTTGTTCGATATTTTTTTTACTTTACTGGGTACGAATTGTAAATAATAAAAAATACCGAACTTTCAGCTTTTTGATTGAAAGCTTGTGAGGTTCAGTAATAATTTTTATTTTACTTGACACTACGGTAGCTGTCAGACCCAATTTTGCAACATTACCGAACAGGTCGAAAAGTCAGTAAAAACAATTACCGACTTAATTAACTCATTACGCGTGGTAAAGATGGACAAATTATGGGTGGAATTATGAAAAAAAAATCCACGTGCTCGGCTGGGATTTGAACCCAGAACTCTTGTATGCTAGACGAGCGCTTTACCAACTAAGCTACCGAGCCAATTGGTGACGTAATAACTGAGTTGCTTACAAGTATAGAATTCAAATCTCTACAGACCACGCGGACCCCTTTCATAACCCATATCCATCCATCTCATGTTAAATACACACGCGAGAAGAGCGAGTGCGATTTATTTAGTGTTGAAACTGTTTGCCTATCGTACCTACATCGCTTCCACAACAACTGTATTGTGGAAGAGTAAAGATGTGGGAAGGCTATCAACGTGTCGTTCTCACTCAAGTGACGACATGACTACTACATAGAGGAATTCTAAACTTGTAACCAACTCAGTTATTGGGTCACCAAGAGGTTCGGTAGCTTAGTTGGTAAAGCGCTCGTCTAGCATACAAGAGTCCTGGGTTCAAATTCCAGCCGAGCACGTGGATTTTTTTCATAATTTCACCCATAATTTGTCCATCTTTACCAAGAGTAATGAGTTAATTAATTTAATAACCATGCGGATTGGATTACCGAACAGCTCAATATAAGCGTCAATTTAATTACCGACTATTCAGTAGCTAGTTGATAATTTTTACTGGCTTGTCGTCAAAATTAAATCAAAACAAACTGATGCACATGCGGGAATGTGTCAAATGAGAATCTCCTGCTGTAAAATTATCTGGCGCCAGAAGACACGTCTATGGTAACCAAACTTTTCCTGTACCTATTTTGCGCTTTCTCGTGGTAAGTAGTCGAAATTTAGTGACCAACTCAATTATAAATAATCATGATCAACAATGTTGTAAGAAACAAAAACTCAATTGAACGATTTCGGAAAATAGTGAAAAAAGCCACGTATTTTTGGCTGCCAAAATAACGGTGAAAAAATGTACGGAGAAAAATGGACATCAAAATTTTAGGAAACCACCAACTTGTACCAAGTTTTTGCAAACGAAAACCGTCCAGGGTATTTACGGGTTAAATGATTCACCACGATGCTCATCATTTCAGACAGAAGCAATTTATTACACAACTATATAGTCTATTCCACCACGGATGCAATTAACCATTTCTCGATTACTTTTTCAAATCGACGTAAGTAAGTTTTATACGGGTTTGAGAAAATTAATTAGGAAAAATCACAATCTATCTTCTAAAACTGTTTTAAAATGAATCACCTTTTTAACATTTTTTTGCCGTGTACTTCGCTCAAATTTTGCATACACTCAGCTCATGTTCAAAAACTAGGTAGTTTCTATTATTTCCCACAAAAATAATTATAAGAAAATGATAAGCCGTTTCATTCAGTTACTTTCGACGTTTTTCTACCAGTGTAAAATCGGCTCAAGTAGTGTTTTGTTTTGATTCGTGGTTAAGTCACTTTGTCTCTCCATACAGCGGGGCGGCGAAAGTAGTGGTTAGGTTGCGAAAGTTGAAAATGTTACTTTCGTCGTTTTGTAAATCCGGAAATTAAACGTTCTAAAAGTGAAAAGTTGAGTTGGTACAGAGCGGTACGTATAGATTTCCGCCTGCTTAACACGTAGGATCGATAAAGTAAGTTTGTATACTTTGTTGACTTGAGTCTGTATGAATAAGTTTTCGAGATTTGACACTTTAGCACTTACTTCATTCCCACGCAATGAATTTCCCATCGTTCATCGCCAGCAGTGATCCAAATTGATCAGCCGGGCACCTTCCGATGGTTCCGCCAGGTAGAATCGAGCCCGGTATTTCCCCCCGACTTTGCGCGAATAAATCGTGTCGATTTCCTTGACGGCATCCTCGACGGCACTCTTGTTAAGTAATGTCACGGTACAACCCCCGAATCCACCTCCGGTCATTCGAGTTCCTAGCACACCGGGAGCGCCCAACGTGGCCTCCACCAGGATGTCCAGCTCGTGACAGGAAACGTTGAAATCGTCCCGTAAAGATTTGTGCGATTCGTTCATTAGTTTTCCCATCTTTTGTGTCGGTCCCCGGGCCCCGGAAAGTGACATCGCGCAGTCAGTCACGGACGGCGTGCAGAGCCATTTCCGGAAGTTACAAATGGGGGTCCATTTGTTTTTGTGTTTCGCCGGTTGTCGTTGCGGCACAGGTGTATGTGTATGAATTTGCGGAACATTGTGTGCAGTCATCCATTGTGAGGGTAATGGAGTCGGGGTTGTTTAAAGGTTGCGCACATTGGTTGACGTTGATTGAATGGCGAGAACATGAAAATAAAAAAGAGATGTTGATGATTTATTCGATTTTTGTCAAAGCATTTGAATAATGACTGGGATCGAAATCAGTACATTAAAGGATTGGATATGACAGGGCCCAGATAGCTGTAGCGGTAAACGCGCAGTTATTCTGCATAACCTTGCTGAGGGTCGTGGGTTCGAATCCCGCTGGTCGAGGATCTTTTCGGGTTGGAAATTTTCTCGATTCCCAGGGCATAGAGAGTATCTTCGTACCTCTGCCACACGATATACACATGCAAAAATGGTCAATCGGCAAAGAAAGCTCTCAGTTAATAACTGTTCAAGTGCTCATAAGAACACTAATCTGAGAAGCAGGCTTTGTCCCAGTTGGGACGTAACGCCAGAAAGAAGAAGAAGAAGATATGATAATTATAGGGGAAGGCGGGGTAAAACCTTTGTGATAATTTATCACGATTATTTTTAGCGGCGATTAAACTGCCCACCTACGGGGTAAAAGCGACCGCCACGAGTTTTGTGCATAATTTTGCGAAAAAATATTCACTGTGATTCTAAGAAGTATGATGTTTTATGAATTCTACATTGTTTAACCTAGAAGTTGAATCATTTTACCTCACGTTTACCTCGTTTCGCATTTTTTTCAATTCAGCTGGTGAACATTAGATTCGGTGGAAATATATTTTTCAAACTGATAAAAGTTTTTTTTTTCTTCCTTTCAGAGATTATATCTTAAGACGATTTGTGGAGTTTTTTTTTACTTTTTCTCGATTTGTGCGCGTTTTGCTCAAGAGGGCTTTATGATGGCTCCAGCAATCGAATTGGTTTCGTGCGACTCCTTGTTTTTATCTCCTCACGCTAAACTTGCTCCGCTCAAATATAAGTGCCGAGCGCACAAAATCGGCCTCTTTTCGTGCAGCACATATTCTCTGCAAAGGGGCTATACACAGTTTTGTGCAAACGGTGGTAAACAAAACTGAATAAGTGAATAGCGCACAGAGGAGGAACGCTTGGAATGCGGAATTCACTTCCATGTTTGTTTTGCTTCTGCAAACATTGAGGCCCAAGTAAAAATGGTGCAAAAGTCAAAACTGAAAAAGCAGTTTTCTCTTTTTAAACAGACAAATCGAAGAAAATAAAAACACACAGCTCTTTTATTTGCCAAATAAAATGGCTGTGCATTTTTATTTTCATTATTTTGCTGTGGGTATTGCGTTCAAATCCAGGCATGCAATGAATCATGCCACGTGTATGAGAGGATTGAATCCTAGGATTCAATCCTTGATCGATTGTTAGCCGGGTGAATGAATCGAGTAAGCATTGATACCGTTTTGACTCGAAATCCGGACACTTAAGAGCCAGTTCGCGAGAGCCGCAACCCCATCTTGTATCGATGTTCTCCGATCAGGCTGAAATTTTCAGGGATTGTTATTCTATATAAAAGAGGATGTTTTGCAAAATATTAGATTTTTATATTAGGGGGAAGTGGGACAAAATGACCCCCAATGATTTCATGTCACTAAACATGCAAAATCACAAAAACTGATATAACTTTAGTAAAAGTGCACGGATTATGTTGAAATTTGGCATGATTACTCTACGCCATATATACTTTAAGATAAGCATGGTATATGAATTTTGAAAGAACTTCAAATCGAGAAAAACAAGTTTTTCATAAAAATTTCAGTGATTTTCATACCGATTTTTTTCTTACCAACCGAACTAGGTCAAAAAACTAAATATGGCGTTTTGTAGGGCAACTCATGGGCTTTCATTTGAGGTATGATCTAGACATGCCGTTTCAAAAAATTTCGAAAAAATTTTTTTTTTCGGGCTAGTGCCTTGAATCTGAGCCATTTTGCGAGTACCGCAACCTCCTTGCCCAGAGCGGTTGTATTGATGTTCTCCGATCGAGCTGAAATTTACAGGAGTTGATTTCCTATATAGAAGAATATATTTCGCAAAATTTCAGATTTTTATATTAGGGGTAAGTGGTATAAAATAACCACTAATGATTTTTTCTCAAATACAATATCAATTAAACTGCTTATAGCAATAGTAAAAATGCACGAATTTGTATAAAATTTTGCGTAAAGTAACGTTCTATGAACTTCAAAATGAACATGGTATTTTGATATAAAAAAATGTTTAAAATCGGAAAAAGCTGTTTGTTTTACAAAATTAGTTTTTTATTCAAATCGACTTATTTTTTGTCAACCGAACTAGGTTAATAAAACTGAATACAGTAATTTCTCGATTATATCACGGATCCAAAAAATTTTGGCGTGATATATTGAAACGTGATATAATGAAAATGTTGTTTCTGCCATATAATTTTCATCGAAATTTGAGCTCAAAGTTCTGCAACTAGAGCGAATGAGATGAAAAGCACGTAAGAGATGGATCAAAAAGATATTTGTTGGTTGTTTGGAATTATTTATCAATGTAAAATGTATGAAATTCATACAATTATTGTGGCGTGATAAAATCGAACAGAAAACCATGTTAAAATCTAGAGTGATATAATGAAGCGATATTAAAACGAGCAGTGATAAAATCGAGAAACTACTTTATGAAGTTTTGTAGCACAACTCAAGAGCTTTCATTCACAGTGTACCGTGGTGAATCAAAGTTCGGACGGACACTCTGATATTGCGCATTTCTTCACCACTGGACTATCGCAGAAGTTTTTATAAGTGCGGAAACGCCAATAAAAGTGGGGGGACTTATTCCTTGTAAATCAGAGAATAAGTGCTCTGAAGACACCAACGTGATTCGATGCATTCCCGCACTTTTATTCACTTTTCGCACTTATGAGGCCGCACTTCGCAGTCCAGTGGTGAAAGAAATACACAATAATATTTACCAATAAAATGCTTAATTGAAGGTTAATATGTTTATTTCAATTCTTTCCTTGATATGAACATGAATAAAATACATAATATATATATATATATATATATATATAACAAAATAATACATAATAAAATGATCAATTTAAACGCATATATAATTCAGTTACCATTGACAATTAACTTACAAAAACAAAAAAGTTACTCCAGACGAACTTCTATTCTCCGTGTTTTTTTTCTTTCTTTATTAACGAGATTTTTAGCCCTGGGCTAGTTTCATCTCGGGACCAGCGGCTTTACTTCTCTTCCGAAGGAAGTCGTCACTGAAATTTTTAGTGACTATCTCGGGGATGGGATTCGGTCCCAGGTCCTCAACGCGAGAGGCGTGTGTTCTAACCACTACACCAGGTCCGTCCCTCCTTCTCCGTGGTGAACTTATATTAGTGATAGTGTCGATGAATACTCCTACAACGTATATACAAATTTATTGAATGAAAAATATGATTTTTATATAGTGATTGTAACATAATAATATACAAAGTTATAGTTCAAAAGTTTAGTCACACCACATTGCAAAAATATGCTGTAAATAATAATAATAAGTCGAGTCTAGTACACGACACTGAAGACGGCCTTACAGTTGAGGTCTAAATACGCGTATCTCTCAAAAGAAACAAACTATAGTGGAATTAAATGGTATAGTAATAAATTATGTTATTCATCTACTTGTAAATACACTGTATACGAGCACTCGACACTGAAGAAGTCTGTAAGTCGCAGACGAAATAGACCCAGTGAACCACGTATCGTATAAGGATGTGCGCCAAAAATCTCATATTCATACGTCAAAAATCAGAATCGCACAATATGTCAAATCAAAACGAATAAATGTTAACACAAATTGTATATAATTCTCCACTACGATTCATTGTCGACAAACTTTGTTGACTACAAACCATGCCGTAAATAGTATAATCTAGAATCGTATCAAGTTGTATAAACTGACAGATCATATATCAATGCAGATTAGCATCAAATGAAATCGCAATAACTTAGCAAAATTTGCCACCCGACGTTGGTATCTTCTGGCGGTGGGCTTCAAAGAACAACAAAGCGGGTGTGCTGTATAGCAAACTTCCTTTCATATTGGCAAATAATCACACCTTATTCATGTAGCGGTCTGTGGTGTAGTGGTATGGAATCGGTTTAGGGATCCAAAGGTCCGGTGTTCGAGTCTCACTGGAAACTTTTTTTTTTATTTTTATCGGAATTTTGTGGCAACGTATTGCTGACCATGGAAAGTCTGAAAAAGTCATGGGAAGTGCGTATATGGCCTCCACTTTGGTGTGTATAAAGCGTTTTCATGCATTTTATACGAGTGATTTGATTCATATATAATGATGTATAGCAAAATATATACCAACCGAAATGTTGACTGGGGACCTATCTGTCAAGATAAGCAACATATTAGAGTTTAAAGGTATTTGCTCGCCTTACTAGTGATTTTAGTATTTTATTTTTTCTTTTGCAAAAAGTGTAGTCTTAAAGTTCAATTAGTAGTTTTTTTCTCTTAATCAGGTAACCAAGTTACAATTAGCACAATTTATAGTTTTAAGGGCAAATGACTCTCGGGTTAAAGTCCCCCTCATCAAGCAACAACAACAAAAATTTATACCTTGTCAACTATCTCATAATAATCTATAGTTTTGCAAGATGTGTTTATTACTATTCAAAAAGAAACCTATTTGGCAGAACTATACTTTTCATAAGGAAAAAGTGAGTCAAAATGACCCCCAATATTTTTGTGTCGGAAAATACACAAAATCACAAGAACTACTGTAACGTATAAACGGATTTTACTGAAAAATATGTTTACTATTGTAATAATACACCATTTTCGTGAAAAATGCAATTTTTAACAATCTTCCTCTCTCTTTCACTCTTTCGTGAAATTTTTAAACATCAAGGCTAGTAAAAGTCAAAATTCCATTCAAGATATAAACAGTACAGTGCCTCATAGCAGCCATATGTGCAGTCAGTCTAAACTAAGCTAAACTCAATTATTTATAAAATGATCTCTAGCAGACATATCATCATATAAGGTACACACTCATGTAGCCCTCCCAATCGATCCTATCAAAACATTACCCAAAAAAAAATGCATTAGTTGATTCCCAACCAAACAGCGTGAGATAAAACAACGTTTATTACTAAACCGCCGAGGCTGCTAACGAAAACATTAGCATAATGCCTTATTGTTATCCACATAATCACTTTTACAAGGAAGTAACATTTCTTTCAGATGTGGCAGCGGCAACACGGTATGATATAATCGGTATTACCACTACCGATAAGAGGCTTCCATACGCTGCTCATACCGTCCGGATTATTATTCACCACGGTACACCGCAAATAAAAGCCCCTGCAAAATTTCATATTTAATTTTTTGACCTAGTTAGGTTGACAAAAAATAAGTCGATTTGAAAAAAATCTTATTGTACAAAATAAAACGTTTTTTTTTTATTCAAACACCACGTTTATTTTCAAGTTCTATAACGTAAAGTAAACAAATCCGTACATTTTTACTATAGCTATAAGCAGTTTAATTGATTTTATATTTAAAAAAAAATCATTAGTGGTTATTTTATACCACTTACCCCTAATATAAAAATCTGAAATTTTGCGCAATCTATTCTTCTATATAGGAAATCAACTCCTGTAAATTTCAGCTCGATCGGAGAACATCAATACAACCGCTCTGGGCAAGGAGGTTGCGGTACTCGCAAAATGGCCCAAGTTCAAGACACTAGCCCGAAAAAAAAAAAATTTCGAAATTTTTTGAAACGGCATGTCTGAATCATACCTCAAATGAAAGCCCATGAGTTGCCCTACAAAACGTCATATTTAGTTTTTTGACCTAGTTCGGTTGGTAAGAAAAAAATCGGTATGAAAATCACTGAAATTTTTATGAAAAACTTGTTTTTCTCGATTTGAAGTTCTTTCAAAATTCATATACCATGCTTATCTTAAAGTATATATGGCGTAGAGTAATCATGCCAAATTTCCACATAATCCGTGCACTTTTACTAAAGTTATATCAGTTTTTGTGATTTTGCATGTTTAGTGACATGAAATCATTGGGGGTCATTTTGTCCCACTTCCCCCTAATATAAAAATCTAATATTTTGCAAAACATCCTCTTTTATATAGAATAACGATCCCTGAAAATTTCAGCCTGATCGGAGAACATCAATACAACTTCCCTTGGAAAGGGGGTTGCGGCTCTCGCGAACTGGCTCTTAAGCACCGGGTTAACTTCAAGCACCATTTTTATAATTCATAATTTATATTTCCTTTATTTTTTGTGGTTTATCATGAAGTTAAATGTTTATTCTATTGCATGATGCAATAAAAATAGTGATTTGTTGCACAAAAAACGTTTAAATATGCGAAAACATGAGATGTGTCTTGATTCGAAATCCGGACACTAATAATAGGTTGCTTCGAAATCCGGACACTTTTGATTCGAATCCCGGACACCTCTTTTTGACTAAATATTCGCATATTTCAATAAACAACTCTAAATTCCATAATTATGAACAGTTTACTATATGTAATCACAAAAGTCTCGAGTCGGAAAAACGCTGAAGCTGCCAGAAAGGTACACAAAGTTTTGGCAAAAATTACTTCACTCACCTTATGCTAGCGCCTGTATTCGCAATGCATTACCCCACCTATAGTTTGATTCATGGTCACACTCTTGATTTAATGCATCAGATACAAAAGTAACACAATTTGTTCTTTGTAATGTTCAGAAATTAATGGTTAACTAGACACAACAGCTCCCAATGAACTAGATTAAACTTAGTTTTCTTCAAATATTCGTGTGCGTCCGGCTTTCGAAGCAGTCAAATAATATGCCTCTTAATCCGGACACTGAGAATTTTCCACATAAAACCATTAATCCGAGCATTTTTGGTCATTTCCACTTCACAGCAATAGGGCACAATAGTTAGCTCTTCACTTAAAACGCGATTTCGCACAATAACACTGTTTTCAATTCAATTTATATCGAATCTTCCTTCAACGGCAACTGTAAGATGCAATCTAGCAAGGACTGAAATGTGTAGAGTGTCGAAACGCATTTTGTTTTTATTTTTATTTTTAATATACTGCAGCCTACTGCGATATATTAACAACTATAACATACAATTAAAGTTGAAGAACAGTTTTGTAAAAAAAAGAAAATAGAAAAATTTGAATTCATATTATTTAAAATGTAAAAACAGTCATAGTGTCCGGCTTTCGAAGCGTCCGGCAATTCGAAGCAAAACGGTATTTCATTCCATATCGGTTGACTTTTGACACTTGGAATGTGGCTGAAAGATTTTATCATGCACAGCTGCTTCCAGTGAATGGTATCTGGAAACCAACGACAATTTTAGTTAATGTTCTGCCCTTATGTAATGACGTCTCATGTACACAAGACTTCCATCTCCTAAATAGAAAATATGAGTCAGGTGTTATCAGGAGTTTAAGATTGAATTTCCACATGTCTGTAAGTCAAGTAATACAAATTTGCAGTGGTATGATAGGTACTATTAATGCTCTATTTTTACTTGTTGAATTTAATTGTCCTGCTTACTATTTCATCTCCCGTTCGATATCCAGGTTTTATTTGTCCCAATCCTCTATGAAACGTCAAATATGCCTAACGAAGAGCATTTTCCCTTCATTCGATTGCCTATGAGCATAATGATAGAGAATCAATCATGGGATTGAATCCTAGCATAAATCACGCAAGCTGAGATTAGAAAAATCGGGATTCAAAACGATCCCGCGCATTGAGATGTTTTCAAAGCATGCTTGTTGAAATCTGGGAGCAGAAGGATGCTCTTAGTAAGAAAGTTACATTGCATACTTAGTTTCTTTTTTTATTTCAGTTTTTTTATCTGAACTATCATTTGAAAAGGGCTAACTTTTTTTACCAGTTTTTTAATATTGCAATCGAAAAATGGCAATTCCTACAAAAAAGTGTTGTGTGGGTAACTTGTAGTCAATTGCCTCAATTTTTGATTAAAAATACTAAAAGAATCTTTTGTATCATTTTCAAATAAAGGTAAACAAGGTTTTAAGGTCAGAATTCAATTAAGCTCAATAAGTGTGTAAATTTTGTACAATTATCTTACATTAAATAATTTAGAATTCTGTATGAAAATGACTTCGTAACATTATAATCGGAATTTGGCAGCACTCTCTAAGAATGCAAAAAAAAAATGAATTTAGAACTTTATAGAAAATATTATTCCTTCCCAAGCAGCACATATTGTTACAAGTAGCTTACAGCAACGGCCACTTCACATATTCAATAATTACAATATGATACATTTGAAACATGGAAAAATACTGCTATGTAACCGAAAAAGCGCAAAAAGTCGAGCCTTATGTAACTTGTTTGTTCGTTACATAAGAAGTTTACAAGCGACTGCACTTCCGAATAACTGTTTGAGAACAGCCAATCTAAAATGATGACAACTATGAAAAAGCTGTTAGAGAGGCTGCAAATTGTAAATTCAACAATTTTAATTAATCACTGGAAAAATATTCATGAAAACAATAACTATAGTCATAAAATAGTAAAGTTCTTATATCAAAATTCACAATACGTATGGAAACTTTTGACATGTAGTGTTGACCACTGTCAGCAAGTTACTCGTTTGTTACACATTAGTTACCCAGAAATCTTATGTTATTTTGAAACTGATGTGTAACTATACTGAAACTGCCAATAAATTACACTGCTGTCAATAGGGGAAGGGGTATTGAAATGAACATCTAAACAATATCGTCTTGCTTTTAATAAAAAGTATGAAAATTAAATGCGCCGTCCAAGAAAGCACATGGTTTGTGACGTGCTCAAATGGCTCAAATAACTCGAAAGAAGGCAAATTCAAGCGTGTGCTATAATAAGGGTGCAAGTCGCATGATCGATTTCTCTTCATCGATACTCTCTTCTGTGAATAAAGGTGACAAAATGCGATAAGGAAAATAGCGATTTAGATGTGAAAAACATGCTTTTTTATTATAATCGGATATACAAATATGTTCTCTATCAAATAGTAAAAACAACATCCATCCATTTGAGTATTTCTAGGGTTAATAAATCAATTAAAAAAAACCGTGCTTATGGGTCATCCATAAACCACGTGGTCATTTATTGGGGGAAGGGAGAGATTCTGCCCAATGACCACGGTCCATACAAATTGTAAATTTTGTGTATGGACAAATGACTACTAGGGGAAAGGTGGGTCTTAAATTGAGAAAAAATAACCGCGTTGCTAATGGTAGCCCCTTGTGCATTTCTGTGCTGTCACTTCAATAGGGATTAACTAACATAGGTATTCTACTAAACAGCTCGAAGATTTATTAAAATCATGGGAGAAATTCTATGGAATAACTGCAAACTCCCGAATTCCTGATTAATATTTCAGCAGAATCTTGATGTTTAAAATGTTTGATCTAACTTCAAAACAGGCGCGAGAATGTTGCCAACATTGTAATTGTTTAACCCGTATAGGCCTGAGTGAAAGCAAAACTAAAACCCCTACCACTCAGCGAATACTTAACGAATTCAAATATTTTTTTGTCAGTATACTGGCCCACATATCTAGTTTCTGGAAGTGGCCAGACGAACTCGGGAATACTCCTGTAGCCGGAGTTATTGCGGTGGTTTACTGGGTCAAGTCGGGTAGAAAAAGACGATTTTTTGGCACATGCAAAGTTATCTTTGTTTATTTCCAATGACAATCATTTTAATTTGCAGAAATCAGTAAGATCGGATATTCTACATAATAAATAAATAGTTTTGCACCGTTTAGAGTGTACCAGACGCGACTACTCGGATTTAATTCCCTGGAAAACTGGCTCTAGATTTGTTAGGTATTAAACCGTTTCAAATCTCTATATGTGTAGATCGAACATAATAGTTCACTAAAATGCGTTCCCATAAGCTTGACACATATGTTAAGATACAAATTTGAGGCATATTGGGGACCCGAAAATGGTCATTTATAGGATCAATCAAATGCAGTTGACATAATTATTCAATTTAATCGATTATCAGAAGGTTCACGCTGATGCGTTTTTCTTAAAACTCATTAATATGGTGGCCACATAATAGCCGGTTCTGGAAATTATCAGTGACTTGAAAATTGCCTACCTCCAGGGGTACAGAAGAACAGAACCCTTGTCACTCGAACTGACCCAGTGATCCACCGCAATAACTCCGGCCCCATGAACATTTCCGAAATCCTTTGGCCACTTTTAGAAACTAGATATGTGTGCCAGTATACTAACAAAAAATAATTCAAATCCGTTGAGTACTCGCTAAGCGGTGAGATTTTTAGTAATCTTTCTTTCATTCAGGCCTATACGGGTTAAACATTATGTCCAGGAGCAGGTTCTGTCTCAGTGACGATGTAATGCCAAGAAGAAAAAGATATTCGCGGAATTCCTGGTGTTTGACGCATGTACAAGCAAAAGTTTTTCATTATTTCAAAATGTTCAATAATAAGCTGACGTGGAATATTTGACAAATTTTGGCAGAAATTTCAAATACGTTTAATCATTAAATTTTAATGCTTACAGCATCATTATTTCCTTTGTGAAGTTAAAAAATTTTTTTTTACACGGAAAGTTCAATTTTCTGCTTCTTCTTGCCAATTGACCATTTTTGCATTGTGGCAAAAATAGCCAATTGGCAGTTTGATTCCTGCTGGGTTTGATTCCAGGTCGGTTCAGGATCTTTTCTTCTTCTTCTCTCGTACATCTCATTGACTTCCCTGGGCATAGGTGTATAATCGTACCTGCTACAAAATATACTATGGCGAAAATGGCAACTTATTCTTTGCCTAAGTTGCCATTTATCAGTTAATAACTATGGAAGTGCTCAATCAACACTAAGCTGAGAAGCAGGCTCTTTTCTAGTAAGAACGTAATGCCAAGAAGAAGATGAAGAATACGACGATTCTATCCCTACTCTACGTATGAATCTCCAGCTCCGTATGTTTACTAATACTCGTTATTTTCAGAACTATTATTATACATTCATTATAAGACAAATCTTATAGTACTGTTGAATTCCCGTCCTTCGGATAAAACTACAACTAAGCTCAATTAACATCCTGTTCCCGCAGTGCCACATTCATTTCCAAACAAGACGCTTCCATTTTACAATCCCACCCAGCACACAGTATTTATAGTATAACAAACTCACCCGCTCGAAATCGTTCGCTCGAAGCGCGTCAGCTGCGGCGGTTGTGCGCTTGATCTCGGTGATGACGTGGCGGGCCCTTTTCAGCAACACCTCGTCGGCACCCTTCAGTGCTGTTTAGGAGCCGGGTGGTTTGTTGCCACAGGAAATTCCGTGAGGTTTGCCGCATAATTGTGCCCCGTGGTGTGGAGTCATCCGCCCGTCACCAAGTGAATAGGTGCGCGAGTGTGTGTCGGTTCGCATCCACGTCACGGAGCCACCAGGTGCAGAGGCGAAGGATACCAGGCAGCAGCAGGAGCAGCAGGAGCAGCGTTCCACAGGATGTTGACATGAGGTGCAAATTTATTTGGCATCGCAGTGTTAATGAGCATCACCGCAACAGAAGAAGCGTAGGAGATTTTTCCATGTTGGGAAAAACAGTAGTAGGAAAAGTTCGTCATTAGTGGGGAAAGTACTTATAAAGGGCTGTTTCGGTGGATAAAAAATGGAGCAGTACGGTGTGTACTTGTTAGTTGCAACATTGTGTACGCTTATTATGGCGCCTATTTGGGTGTCCCAGAAAACGAAATCAATGTTAGAAAAATCACGGTTCCCTAGAGTGACAGATATGCTTATATGTGAAAAAAATCAACTTTCTAAATAACGGTTTAGAGTTCCGCCACACCGATTTATGACCATCTTCTAAAAATGTTCAATAATTATAATATTATGATATAAATAAAATGGAATGGTGTTTGTATGGCACGAATTGGATTAAGGACGGTTCAATAGAATCGCATATTTCTTTCACTGTTGCATTCGTCCAAGATTCCGATGTGTTTGTGTTAGTAAAAAGTTCAGATAATGCACTTGTAACATTTGCGATTCCGACTGAATTCCTTATGAATTCAACTTGAATCTTTGTGAATGTGACTGGAATTCATTCGAATCAATCGCATTAAACTGGAAACCGACTGGAATACTCGTGAACTAGACTGAATTTTTTTTCAATCTGACTGGAATTCTTGCAAGTCTGATCCTTGCGAATCCAACTGGAATTTTTGTAAAACCGACTGCAGTCTTTGCGAATCGGACTGAAATGCTTGAGAATCTGACTGGAATCCTTTTGAAAACCACTGGAATCCTTAAAAATCTTACTAAAATACTTGCGAATCCGACAGGAATCCTTGAAAACCCGATTGGAATTCCTGAGAACTCGGCTGAAATCCTAGCAAATCCAATTGAAATTCTTGTGAATATTACTGGAATCCTTGCGATTCCGACTAGAATCCATGAGAATCCGACTGGATTGCTTGCGTATCCTAATGAAATCCATCCTTGCGAATATGATTAAAATCCCATTTCATCTAGAGATTTCCGTCTTAGAATCCTTTCCTTGATATCCTGAAAAGATTCCAGTAGGATTCCTAAAGATTTCAGGTCAGAATCACAAGAATGCCAGTGAACATTCCAGTTGGAATCTAAGCATTCCAGACGGAATCCCAAGGATTCCAGTTGAATTTGCAAAGATTTCATTAGGATTCGCATAATATCCGAAATAGTCGTAATCTCATGGCTTCTCGTCGGATTTGCAAAGATTACAGTCGAATGCGCAAGGATTCCAGTAGAATTTGCAAGGATTCCAGTCAGATTTCCAAAGATCTCATCTTCCTTGACCTTGTAAAAAGTTTCAAAATAATAGGTTATCGTTAATAAACATACAAATACAAATACAAAGATTTAGAGCGGAATCCCAAGGATTTCAGTTGAAACATCAAATATTCTAGTAGGAATTCCAGAATTTACGTATACGATATGTTTGTTCGAATTCTAAGAATTTCAGTGGAAATATAGGGTATTCCAGAGGAAAATAGTTATTTAAATAAAACTATAATACAAGAATCTCACTGAAATCAAGAATATCAACCAAAAACCAACCATTCTTTGAAATCGAAAATTTCAAGAACTTCTACCGGATTTCCAATATTTTTGAAAGCGGCGCTGTCTTTTTACTACCGTACTACAGCTTAGTCAAGCACCGTTTAAGTTGCTCTAACACAAAAATCTTCACAACACATTTTTTGACAGTGTTTAAGACAGACAATGCTAATATACTACAGGTTAATCAAGAAATAAAATCGCGTGACATGGTGATCAATTTGACCCTACTGAAGAATGTCACCGGCATTGGTTTAGGGACAAAATGTCGAAAGACAAAACGTCGAAACCTTAAACGTCGAAAGCAGTCATTTTTTTAGCGAAGTTTTATTAATAACTAACGTTGCTGAGGAAAAAAATGATTGCAAAGCAAGCGTTGGAAACAACGAAATTAAATTTTCCATCGAAGTTATAAGCGTGAAATAAATATTGAGGAAAATGTCATTACTGACGAAATAAGGAGCAGAGAAAGAAAAAGTTTGAGAAGAAAATTGAAATTGATGCCTGAGATATGTTGACCTTGACAATGTGTGAAAATGAAGATATGTTCAAATAGGGGGTCATGCACAAATAACGTCACGCTCCAAGGGGTGGGAGGGGGTCATGCCAAGCGTGACAAGCCTTACAAAATTTTCGTAGGACTCATACAAAACCCGTGACAAAGGGGGGGGGGAGGTGTCAAACAAGTTGGAATTTACCGTGACATAATTTGTGTACCATCCCTAGGTAAGGTAACCTATGACCTATGACTAATCTAATTTATTGCAGAAGTCTTGATAAGGCAACCGCAAAAATAAAACCAAGTCTGCTAATGCATACGACTGATAGCAGAATGAAAGAGAGGACTATCTTCCTTTCGACGTACTTCTGGATTCATATAACGGCAGATAAAGAATCCCAACAGCAAAAAAAACAAGCGTGTTCACCTCAATAAGCTTAAATGTTTCTTATTAATTTGTTGATTTATTTTCAGTCAAATAACTTCTTGAAAATTGATGCAGCAATTGTTTTTAGGTGAAATGGATTTCTACTGGTAAGGCTATCTGTTGGTAAATAGTGATTCATTTATTCTTATAAAACTCATACATTTTTTTAACAAACTAGTAACAATAATTTCATCAAATTTACAACTATTATTTATTCTTCAAAATTTTACTGATTCCTTTGTCGAACAATTGACTAAATTTATTAATTAACTTTCGAGAACAGATATGCTCCAACGGGACATCCAGCATTTTTTTTCTATTAGTACTACACGGTGTGCTGAAACACACATATTATCGAACATGCATGAACCTCCGATCTTTTTTCACTAAAAGTTAGCTTTGATAGTCATAAAACGCTTGCGGAATATTAAAAAATCTTTCATCGGCAAAAAATTGAAAAAAGTCGATTTTTGTATTTTTACTCTTCTTTCATATATGAGTTCATAGGAGAATATTAGAGTTCCACTAATTTTGATGCATTGCAACAGCTCAAAGACTTTTTTGATATAGGTACCTTGATAACGAATTGATTACAGACGTTTCAAATTGAGCATAATTTTTACCTACATTCACACAATGTGACCAGCCCATGGTAGTATGCCGTTTATTAACGAATTCGCATTTTTACATAATTTTTTTAAGGTAAACATAATACAACTTATCAAATTTCCATTAATGTTTCCAATTCTACTGAATAATTGAAATCATTGGAGTTCGTTATTGAACATGAAGCTTTTTAAAGATAGCAGACAATTATATAATGACATACAATCATTAAAATAAACAGCCATACAGTTATATAGGGCAATGTACTGTTTCAATTTTGTATGTTATTTCATTCTAGCTGGTCTTGTTATTGTTTTGATTGAAAGATGGAGGAAGATTTTACGCAAACCTGTATACGGTGTGTCTACATCCAGAACTAGAACGCATACAAATATTGTAAAATATCGTTACATATTACATATTATCGTTACATATAAAACCTCACATCATTAACATATCCTTAGTCATATTCACCTCCTTAAAACTAAATACATAACATAAAACGGGGTAATTTTGATAGTTTTTTGAGAGAAAATCTAAATATGTTATTTTTTAATTTGTAAAAGAAGCACCGGTATGTTAGTTACCGATTGCACATGAAAGATAGCATAACGGTTCCATCTGAATGAATCTATAATTTTTCATTTATCAATGGGGTAATATTGATTATGAGTAGATAAGCACATGAAAATCCACAACAATCTATTTGTTATTTCAACTACTAACTATATAACAAATGATTCCAAATTGTAAATCTGTTTTTCGCTATGAGGTTTGATACTGGATTCATGTTCTACTATAGCTAGGCCATCAAGTATACGCACCGAACTCATTATAATTTATCAAATAGTGATCGTAAAACAGATTGTTTGTGAGCGTGAGAGTGCTAGAATCTCATCATTTTTTAATATTCGAATATAAAGCCTCAAATACTCTCGATTGGCACGAAAAAAGCTCCAAGATGAAGTGTCACACTGATACTCCTTACTTTCGCATTCGTTTTCCTTAACTGAATAACATAATGTTTGAGATTTCGTTTTGTACGTTGCGGATCCCGCACTATCAAAGTTACCCGCATTATCTAAGATACCTCGTTTCACGATACTAAAATGTATGTGTCCATGTTGGTTATTAAAATTGTTGTGTCTATTCGAAAAATGTGCCCTCTATAAGTGCAAAGTCGTGAATAAAAGTGCGTGATAACGTCGGATCGATTTGTTATCTTCGCCACATTTAATTTTTATTACAAACAATTGGAGTGATGACATAATGTCGATCCGAAGTAATCCAGCCCTTTTATTCAAAATCAGACACTTCAAACCCCAAATATAATGTGCGCATTACTTATGAGTAGATAAGTGATTGCACAAAACTTGTTTCACGATGAGATTGAGACCACATTAAGGCTATATAAGCCATTTACTGTTAATCATGTTATAGTGAACCCTCTTTCAAGACTTTAGCGCGTATAAGCACATGAATACAGCCTATACTGCCATGTGTATCCATTTCTTGGAATTCCTATTCTTATTGAAAAACTATGCCGCATACTTAAAATATTACTGATTAGATTCAGAAAGAAGAATACAAAGCGTTCGTATGAGCTTTATAAAATACGGCATACTACCATGGGCTGGTCATATTGTGTGAGTGTATGTAGAAAATGATGCTTAATTTAAAACATCTAAGTATTCATTCATGTTAAAGATATGTCAAATTGGACTTTAAGCCGTTAAAAGTCATCATATTAGTGTAAATCTAATATTCTCCTATGAACCCATGTATGGGCAAGGGCCAAAAATACAAAAATCGACTTTATTCAAATTTTTGCCGATGAAAGATTTTTTAATATGCCGCAAGCTTATTTTGACTACCAAGGCTAACTTTTAGTGAAAAAAGATCGGAGGTTCATGCAAGTTCGATAATATGTGTGTTTCAGCACACCGTGATACTATTGAAATGATTTTTTTTTGTATGAAGAATATATAAAGTTCTATCGATTAAGCATAAACAACCAGGGATTGAATTCTGAGAAATTAAGAGAATCGCTCCCGTATCGCTCTCTGTAACTATCATAATATGCAGCACATCATGAGAGACAGTTTATCATATACTGCTACAACTTTGATCAGATTGGGGGGTTAGCAGTGCATGATAAACACCGTCTAAACAAGCTCCAAACCTGGGGGGATTGTTTATCGTGTAATTAAAGTAAAAAACCAACCCCAGCTTTCTTTCGCTGCTCCTATTTATCAGACATGTTACAACTTGCGATATATTGCCGATCATGGGCCGCAACAGATGGGATGATTTTCTTCGCTTGCTTTGATCGTGCTTCAAAATCAAATGAGAGCAAATTCTGTAATGGCTGGTACCAACTTAAGCATTAATAGATAAGTAAATGGAAACTGAATTTAGTACGATATCATTAAATTTCATGCCTTTTGCCTGATAATTTGATAAAATTACTAAAACATCTCTGACAAGTTGAGGCTATATTGATTTTTTCTATTATCACTTCAAAGACCTGCTCAAAATTACGGTATAGCGGTGATAACATAGGAAAAAAATGTATTTTTCGCTGCCTTGACAGTTCAAAATATTGTTTAATATTTGGATTCGATGTTTTATCCTTCCGACGTTTTAGCATTCGACATTTTGGCATTCGAAATTTTGGCTTTCGGCATTTTGTCTTTCGACGTTTTGTCACCCAACCGAGGAAAATCAATACCAATAATAACTATGAGTAATGATTGCACAAAACCAGAAAAAAAGTCGAAATACTGGATGATATCAAACGGGTAAAAACATCCATTATTGGAATTCCATTCCATTTGTTATCAATGATAAGCGAAAAATAATATTTTTTTATCATTGTATCCGTGACAGAAATGTTTGACAACAGGTTGATAACAAAATATGTTATCACACATCTTTTCCATAAAATTTTCATAAAGCGTGCTATAATAAACAAAGTAGACTTTTCGTAATATAACATTTTCTAAAATAGTTTAAAGCGTAATTTCAATCCAGAAATGCGATTTTACACATTAAGTTATCAACTTGATTTCAATGCTAACAGAATTGACTGTTACTTTGTTATTCGGCGAACATATTTGAGTTCTTATTTTTGTTATGTTGATTGTTAATTCAGTCAAGATTATAAGAAAATCAATTATCAATTGATTATAGCCGGGTAACAAGATTTCTTATCATTTTGTTGTTTACCATTGCTCGGGTATAGTGCGGCTTATTTTTCGGAAGTTCATAAAATCAAAATTCGTGTGCTCTTTTGAAATCAAATCACATGAAAAGCGAAACCTGAAATTTTAAGTCAAACATATTACGATTAAGAGTTGGCCCAAATGACTTGAAGGTGCAATTTTAAGTTATAAAATATAGCCTTCAGTAAAGTTGTCATAACTGTGTTATTTTCTAACCAATTTTAAAGCTCTTAGCATCATTCTTTTCAAACTAAAATTTACAAAGAGTCTTACAAGCGAAGGTCACGTTGGTAAGTATTACACGGGCTTTTCAACCGGGCTATTTTTGTTAGATTCTACATGCCGAAATATGAAAAACCCCAAAGCCTTTCAGGTGATGGATTAGTGGTGTAGCCAGAAGGGGCTCAGAAAGGGTCGATTTTGTACGTGATCAGTACGCTGATCAATTGTACATATGTGTAAATAATTGTAAATAGTCTTAGATTTACGTAACCCTGAACTCCACCACAAACTGAAATCAAATCCATTGAATTAGTATACAAACTGTCACCACAAACATCATAACCACTGTAATAGGAGCAATTTGCAAATCCCATACCCAATTCGCAAAGAAGAATGAAACCCCACACCCAATCCAATAAAGAACAGTACAAAATAGACACCCAAAGCGACCGGTAGCGTGTATTATTTCCCTCGTCCGTTCTTCCTTGCAATAAATTGAAGTACAGTGCAGTGCAATTAAACCACAATTTCTCTCTCGATTCCGAAAACATATCTTCGGCTGTGGCCAACGGTGGCAATCATCAACCCATTCTCGAGAAGAGATCGCGCACTAATTATTTGCGGCAATCAGTGAAATTTAGTGCAAACTGTAGATCCGTTTTCGGTGGATAACCGCCACTTGAAGTACGCGGTGAAGTGCTGTGGTAGTGAAGTTCACGTTCCCGTGATTTGGTGCGCCGCTATTGGACATAGCGGGTAGTAAAATCTCCGGTGGCCGGCAATTAGAGCTCCACGCTCGATCAGAAGGTCAACAGTGAGAGTTGAAACAGTGTGGCCGTTTCAAGGTGGCCGGAATGATCAGTATGCTGATCAAATGTATATAATTGTAAATAGTTATAAATAGTTCTAGAGTTAAGATCTTTGAATTCAAAAACGACCCTGAATTTGAAACAATCAACCCGTCACCATAATTGTATGACCCACTGTAAAGGCAAATTGTTAACACACTACACACCACCGTACCCATTAAATCATATGCAAATTGTTACGTAACATACCCAATACTCAGCATCAAGAAATAGTACAAAATAGACTAGCAAAACGATCGGTAGCATTTTCTTCCCGTCCGTTCTTCGAGCAATAAAAAGTAGTGCAGTGTAACTACAATCAAATCTCTATCTCGAATCCGAAATAATATCTTCGGCTGTGGCCAACGGTGGCAAAAATCAACCCTTTACGAGTAGAGATCGCGCGCGTAATTCCCGGTAACCAGGTGTCGTGCACCAAAGTGAAATTTAGTGCAAATTGTGGGACCGATTTTGGTGGATAACCGCCACTTTAACTACGCGGTGAAGTGCTGTGATAGTGAAGTTCACGTTCCCGTGTTTTTGTGCACCGCTTTTAGCGATAGCGGGTAGAAAAACCTCCGGTGGCCGGCAATCTTGAGCTCCACGCTCGAACAGTACGAATATAATATTATTGAGTCAATTGGAAATTTGTCAAAAAGTTTTTTCTCAGTATTTATTACGATATTAATGAACAGAATTGACATCAATGTATGTATTTGTAATGTATTTTTAAGACATTGGCGTAACTTACATGGAATATGAAGTTTATATGGGAATTACTATGGGAAAAGCAAGCAGTTCATACAATCGGTCATAGTGTTTGCCCATGTGCTCTTGGGGATTAGAACTACGTTGATACTGTGAGATACAATAGTCAGCTACAACTTTGCCGAAGACCGTTATTAAATCGGACGCCCCAGTAATTAGTTATTGATTTTTGAATGAGTTGTAAAACTTTGGCTATAATTATTGGACTGTTCTGCGGGCATCACTGGATATATGCAGTAAAACATAGTAGCCATGATTTGTGCGTGCTATCTTTAGCGCCAAGTGCAGCAATGTTGCCTGTTCAGAAGTTAAATGAGCACTGCTGAAGAATTTGTGACTGGACATAAATCAATAACTAATTACTGAGGCGTCCGATTTGAAAACGGTCTTCAGCAAAGTCTGCTTCTCAGATTAGTGTTCTTATGAGCACTTCCACAGTTATTAACTGAGAGCTTTCTTTGCCGATTGACCATTTTTGCATGTGTATATCGTGTGGCAGGTACGAAGATACTCTATGCCCTGGGAATCGAGAAAATTTCCAACCCGAAAAGATCCTCGACCAGCGGGATTCGAACCCACGACCCTCAGCATGGTCATGCTGAATAGCTGCGCGTTTACCGCTACGGCTATCTGGGGCCCACAAAGCAAAGTTGTAGCTGATGAATGTATCTCACAGTATCAATGTAGCTCTAATCCTCAAGAGCACATGGGCAAAAACTATGACGGATTGAATGAATTGCTTGCTTTTCCCATAGTAATTCCCATTTAAACTTCAATGGACTTGTGCAGTCTCAGTTTTCATCCAAATGAGTTCAAATTTTGGGTGGCCACTCAGAATTTGATCTAGAATCGAATGAGCAGTGTGGAGCAAAAACGATTTTTTGAACCACTCTAATGAGTATTCATAAAGAGGGAAATTTTGAGAAAACTACTTTTAACTAAGGCTGGTTTTGATTTAAGAAAAATTTGGTATTCTAAAAATTTAAATTTAATTTTGAAGGATGATCCTATAGCTTCAAGATTGGTTAAAAAATGACAAGGTAATGGAGACCTTGCTGAAATTCATATTTTATAACTTGAAAATTCTCTGTCAAGTCGCTTGCGCGGCCTCTAATTCTTAACATTTTTGGATCAAAATTTCAGGTCTCTCTTTTTGAGTGATTTGTATCCAGAAAAGCACACGAATTTTTGTTTTGGAGAACTTAAAAAAAGTCACACCCTACTGCATAACAACAAGATGATTTATTTTAATAGTAAATGTATAACGAAACATTGCAAAATTTTTCGGTATTATATAACAAGTCCAATCTTGACCTGATTTTATTGCAAAAATAGTTTGTAAACATCTAATTCTGTTATTGTAGCATAATATGGTTTTCATCAGCTCTCTATACGTATCCATTAGCCTGGGACACGGTTGTATGAAAAATTTAGATTCTCGCTCCAGTCCACTTTTTGGATTGCATTTAGGTCCCATAATAACTGTGCGAAATTTCAGCTCGATCGGATAAACTATATTTTACGCCTGCCGTTCAAAGTCTGTATGGGATTTACTATGGGAAAACTTACTTTTGCAAAGAAAAATCGCCAGAGCCCACCCATTGACCTCTATAAAAACTCTGAACACAGATCTCGATAGGTACTTCTACGATGAACAACATTGCCGAAGACCGCAAAGCAATCCGATGCTTGTGAAAAAAGTTATTAAGCATAGACTATTCCGAAATTTTGCCAGATTTTGTTATTATTGTTATTCCTTTACGGGTTAACCAACGTCACGTTGCCAATAGGTTTTCATTGAATAATTTTTTTAACAAGTGTCTGATTGTTTCGCGGTCTTCGGCAATATTCTTCATCGTAAAAATACTTATCGAGGTCTGTGTTCAGAATTTTTATAGAGTTCAATGGGCGACCTCTGGCGATTTTTCTTTGCAAAAGTAAGTTTTCCTATAGTAAATCCCATACAAACTTTGAACGGCTGGCGCTAAAATATAGTTTATCCGATCGAGCTGACATTTTGCACAGTTGTTATGGGGCCTAAATGCAATCCAAAAAGTGGACTGGAGCAAGAATCAATATTTTGTCCCACACTAGTATCCATATGTTGAAAAGCAAGAAAAATAGGTCGAGGTATTCTAACATATTTCGGTAAGAGATTGTTATAGGCTTGCTATTTTCATCAGGTTAGGTTGCCTCAAGTGATTATTTTCCATTCACATTTCTCCAGTTGTTACTCGAAATTCCAAAAAATCCTGAAATCCTTATTCTAGAGTTTTTTTTAAGACTTCGTATAAGGATTTTTCCAGGAAACCTTACAATTTCTTTTATAATTTCTTCAGCATTGCAACCACTTATTACTCGTGCATATTTTCAAAAATTTCTCGAGAAATTCCTTAAGTTAAATCTCTATTTGCCTTCAAAATATCTCTTAAAGTTTTACATCACATTAAACAATTACTTCATAGATTACGTCGATCATTCCGATACAATTTGTTAAACAAATCCAAGGAAGTATCTTTGGAAATATTCTTGAAGTGATTTTCCTGAAATTTCTAACGTCTTACAGCAATCCTGAACAATAATTTTGGAGGGGATTCTAATAAATCTCGAAATTACTGGTTGAATTTTTCCAAGATGTCTTCAGGCTTTCATTCAAACATCAGCAATTATTAAAATTGAGAAAAAAGCAGTCTTGTTAAAATTTAGAAATATATTTATGACAATCATGGCCCTGCATTTCAGATGATAAGGGCAATCAATTGATAAATTTTCATGAACATTGTTTTTATTGTGAGCGAAAATGGTTTAGAACATTTGTCAAGCGAACAATTTCCACAAACATTTCCGGAGAAAAAAAAACTCTAGGTCAAGTTCTTGAAGATATCTTGTGTCTTAATATTTTTAAGGAAATGCATAAAAAGTCCGTTAAAGAATCAACTAAGGAGCTCCTGAACAAATCATCGGAGTAATACATGAAGAGAAATTTGGGCATATGGTAAATGTTCCAATAGTGGAGGTACTAAGCTCGGTTTAACTTCATTTAACCGCTAAAACTTCAAGAAGTGTCATAATTATTAGAGTAGTTCATAAATTCCACACCACTCGATTCTAGAACAAACTCTGAGTGTCCTCCCAAAATTTGAGCTCATTCGGATGAGAACTGAGACTGCACAAGCCCTTCAAAATTTATATGGGAATTCCTATGGGAAAAGCAAGCAATTCATTCAATCGGTCATAGTGTTTGCCCATGTGCTCATGGGTTTCGTTGATACTGTGAGATAACAACAGCTATAACTTTGCCGAAGACTGTTTTCAAGTCGGACGCCTCAATAATTAGTTATTGATTTTTGTATCAGTTGTAAAACTTTGGCTATATTAATTGGGCTGTTCTGCAGGCATCACTGGATATATGCAGTAAAATATAGTAGCCACGATTTGTGCATGCTATCTTTTGCGCCAGATGCAGCAGGTTAATTAGGCACTGTTAATGAATTTGTGAGTGAATATAAATCAATAACTAATTACTAAAACGGCTATAGCACTATAACCGGTTGAATGAATTGCTTGCTTTTCCCATAGCGATTCCCATACAAACTTTGAAGGGCTTGTGTAGTTTCAGTTTTTATCCGAATGAGCTCAAATTTTGAGAGGATACTCAGAATTTGATCTAAAATCGAATGAGCGGAGTGGAGCAAAAACGATTTTTTGATCCACTCTAATAAATATTCATATTACTGTTGTAACGGGAAGTAATGCCCATTAACTTAATGAGAAATTTCATCGCAGTAACCAATGACCGTGTCAGTGAAAAATATACCTCCACTATTGGTACACTGTTCCTTTAGTTGCGGTATTCGTTGTTTAGTAATGGGATCCTCCATTATAGGAACACTTTACCACAACTATTGGTACATGTGAGAATAGTTTCATCAATTTTGAAGCAATTTGAACTGTTTTCCACGATTTCGTGTATCAACAAGCCAACACGTAGATTGGTAGTGTCGGTTCTGTGACTGTTTCAATGAAATCAGTATAAATGGCACTACCGCAACTATAGGAACACCCACAACTAATGGACACTTACCCTCTACCTGATATAACTTTTCATGAAATTCCTGGAGAAGTTATGAAAAACTGCGTTCAGCAATAATATTTGATGTACGAGGACTTAACAAAACTAATTCCTGTTTGATTTCATTCTGTTTGTTGATTCATGTTCAGTCTCTGTTGTTTGCTATTTGGTTATTTTTGTATTTTTGTGGGCATGAAGTCTCCCAAATTTTCTTTTTTATCATTGAATGCCCCCCGGCGGTAGTTTTCATATTTTGACGTTTTGAGCAAAAGTTTCGAAGAAAATATTATTTTTCATTTTGATGTTGCCGAAGCTCCAAACTATTTTCTTATAAAAAATCATTTGTAGTACAAAAGTGCATATCTTACATTCGAAGGTTGTGCTTCATGACTTTTCGAACATTGATTTTTTTTTTCTGGGACGCCCTAGCGGCCACACAATGTCCTATAAATATTCGTGGGAACTAAAAAGCTATAATTCTGCATTTGGCGTTTGCATTTCACAGAAGTTTGAAAATATACAATACACACAGATTACTTTTATTGCAGTCAACGACTCTCCAATTAGAGGAAACACAATGAGCAAAAAAAAAATTATACTGCGAAAAATGCAATGTAACGAAATACTTCCAGAAGAGCTCTTAATAATGCATCAAACCATACATTCTTTAATTGCATTCGTGAAATAATAACATTTGCGCAATCATACAATATGTGACCTACGTACCTTCAAGGCTCTTCTCTGTGGCATCTCGATAGCTCTTGAGTCCCATCAGTTCCAGTGCTTGTTGACATTGCTTACGTCGGACGGGATATTCGCTGGATGAAAGTTCATGTTTGACGTTGGAGTTGCAAATAAGTACTGCTAGGCCTGCTACTTCGAATGGAATCAGCTCTGTGGTTAGATATCTATGTTGAAGAAATAATAGAATTAAATGAAACACGCTATTGATTATTGTCGACTGCACATTTGTTAAGTAGTTCATATCTTGATACTATTTCACCTAAATAATAGTTTAGGCAACCACACGTCGTTACTTTTAAAAGATTTCATTACTCGTTGATATGCTAGTTCAATTCAAGGAGACAGAAGAGCGAAAAGAAACAGAAGAGATAGAAGATACAGAAGAGACAGGAGAGGTTGAAGAGATGTAAGAGACAGAAGAGACGGACTAGATCATATTTTGACGTTGTAAGATATTTCAAAAACTGCATAAATGTTGCTTTTGATACTATTTCGCTACAGATGTCTCATTAAATTTAATAATTTCAATATTACGGTAAATACTTTGCTGTTCAGAATGCATGGAGTAGTTCTTCTTCTTCTTTCTGGCGTTACGTCCCAACTGGGACAAAGCCTGCTTCTCAGATAAGTGTTCTTATGAGCATGGAGTAGTTACGTGTTCTTAAAATCATTGAAAAAAACATCGATTCGGGCTGATTGAACACCGACCATATGGCCTCAGAATTTATAATGCATATTGCATAAGAACTATCAAACTCCCAGTCGATGGATAATCTTTTGTTTTATACACACCTGATGAATTCCTTCAGCAAGGGCAATAAACCCTAAAGAAGATAGGGTCTTAGAAACCTGTTCAGCGTTCTGCATTCAACCACCACCAGTAAAGTTTCGTCAAGAATATGTGTAATCATGTGTAGTATAGTTCTTTACTACTTCACACATAAGACATTTGAATTTACCCTACCTAGAAGCAATCGAAGTGCGAGAGGGTATAAGGCAAGCTGATCCGCCGGCAGCTTAGTTTGTTGTTCTCGGATCGTTCCTTGTTTCATCAAAAGTGCCCCCAGTCTTAACACTCCTGTACTCGGTTAGTTCGTTGCTAATCGTCTTGCATTGGCTGGCAACAAACTACAGGCATAACAACAGAACATTGTTCCGAGTCTCACTAATCCGTTTGGTAGCGGAAGCCGAAGGCAACTAACTTCCTCTCGGTTGGCTCCTGTGCTCGCGCCAACAAAGAAAGTCACATGAATAATTTGTAACCGTTGAGACGAGAGGTTAACTTGCTACCTTCATATAGTAGGTGTACCCGAAAAGGATGCAATATCGAAATCAATAAATATTAAAACTGACTATCGGAAAATTACTCGCAATAAATCTTGCAATAAGTTTACTGATAGAGTCTTCATGGAACCATTCTAAAAACAAGTCCAACGGCGGGATCTAATTTGAAAAAAGCTGTCCAGGATATTTCAACACCCCGATAATCACATTTGTTTTTTTTTTTTTCCTAGAAACTCTTCTACAATTGAATTGATCTTAATCGAGTCAAGACAAAATCTGCAAAATAAAGTAGAAAAAATTTTTTTTAGTTGAGAAGAATAAAAATTATTCAAAAATTGAAAAAAATTCTAAAGCCAATTCCGGTGCTGAAACAGGAAAATAAAATATTGCTATTATTGCATAAAATCTCAAAAACTTGCTATGGAGTTGGAAAGCGCAGGTAATTTAAATTCAGGACACAACTGGAAATGAAGCAGTTGCATTTAAGAGAATGTTTTTGACAGTTCGTGGAAAACTAATTTGGCAGAAATAAGATCAATTTGTCAAAAAAAAAAAAAAAAACACTAAAACATAAAATAAGCCGCTGGAAATGATGGAATTTGCAGCTAAATCTTGAATTTTTTGGTCGGGTAAATGAGTTGCCTTTGTTTTCACTTACTCTCGTTGTCGCTCGTCACTGTCTTCGGTGTTGAGCTTTCCCCTTACAAGGAGACCACTGCTGATAATCTAAAAGAGCAGCAGCAGCAAACGTACAATTGCAAACACAGGTGCCACTAAACTCAGCTCCTCCGTATTGATGTTAATTTCCTTGTAAGATTCTTTGAAGAGACAGATACTGGGATGAGCTGCCAGCAGGGCGAAGACATGTGACAAATTGCTTTCGGTTTGCCTGACTGGTAAAAAATCTGTCTGCAGCTTTGTGGATGGTTGGGTCTTAACCACGCCACCGACCGAGCAAACAGACGACCTTCTTCGGATGGAAATCTTAATCCAGCAGAGCGGAGGCACGCAGGGAAAATCTGAGAAATGTGAAAATCTAAGATTTACAAATGTTGTTTCCGGAAGTATTTAGTCGGTATTGTTACTACGTAATAAGTGATTTCTGATCAAACCATTATTTTTCTGGAGATCTTCAAACCCTTATGTTCTGAGTGTCCATTTCCATGGTAATATCTAATATATGTGCGGCTAGTGGAAATAAATGACATCCTTTCCATGGATACGCCGTCCAAACTCCAGAATCCATCCATCGTGGCATTCTCAAATAATACAATCTCGGTAGGTACAAGCGAACAGCAGAACACCACACAATGAGGGACACAGGATGTCAGAATTCATTTGTGTACCTTAATTAAAGAGATATGCATCAAACAATTTAGTCTCGTTTGTACAGGTCATGTAGAAGATGATAACTTCTTCCACAAAACCCAGCTCAAATATAAACAACTTTGTGTCCTGAGACTGACGGGTGCCCTTCTCTCTCTGTGTCTCTCGCTCGTGCACGTGAAGTTTACATTGTGCAAGCATTACAAAACAGCACTGCTCTCCAATTCGTGCTGGGATTAAACGGGTAGGATAAAGTGGTTCGTAATGCACTCATGGGGCAAAATGACTCAGTTTACATATTAACGCAATTATCATGTATACCCGGTAGGTGATAATAGAAAATACTCTAAATCACTCCATTGATAGTATAGTATCATTCATAAAACTTTATTATCTCATGCTTGAATTATTTAACGCGTGAGTTTTCGATCACGCAACTCAAGACCCAAAACATCACGCACAAGTTGTTGACTCATCCGTTGTTTGACTCATTAGCTTGTATTTCCAAAGTTTTCTTATACAAAGCAATGACCCTTGGTTTTCCAATGGTTCCTTCCAACGTATACAAAAACATAGACAGATTTTTGACGGGTTTATTGTTGAATCATTTTTGACGACTCACGATCGAGCAGATGATTTTGCATAAAAATCTTAATCGAATTTCAAATTATTTTGTTTTTACGGGAGAACCTAATGATTGAGATTTGAGTGTAAGAATATTGCAAATTTTAGTTGCTTTTAGTGAACTCATCCCAACTCAGATCCCAAAAACAGGTTTTAACGATATTAAATAGCAAATTATTGCTCACATATTTTCTTACAGTGCACCATCTTGCTCTAACATACCATTTTTATTAATTTTGTTTGATTATAGACGTTCTTTTGACAACGAAATTTATGACTAAAATAAATAATCTGTGAATTCATTTAAAACCAAAGATTGAACACTGAGGAAATTGAGAGTATCTCTCACTTATCGCTCTCTGTAAAAATCATGATCCGCAGCACATCTTGAGAGTCTGTTTATCATCTTCTGCTACAGCTCTGATTGAATCGGGGGGATAAAAAATGTAAACAAGCTCCAAACCTGAGGGACAGTATTGCTATCGAATGTTCGAGAATTGTTTATCATGTCAGTAAAATAAAACGCGGACCAATGGTAAATAAGGGAGAGAAATGGGATTTATCATTGCTCCCTCCTTGGGGCTCTTGTTCACTGCTGTTATTTATCAAGTTTGTTACAACTGGCGTAACATTGCTGATCATGGACCGATACAAATGGGATGTTTTTCTTCGCTTGCGTTGGTAGTGCTTCATAATCATATGAGAACGAATTCTTCAATAAAGGAACATTCAGACCAAATACTTTTATATTTAGGGTACCGGTGCTAAAAGTGAATTACCTAAGCAATAAAAAATCATAACATATTAACGAAAAGCCAACAACAAAGATTTTTCGGCATCAACAGAAAGATTACAACATCTACTATATGGGAAAAATATAAGAAGAATGTTTAAATTATTTTTTGATCATAAAATCGCTTGAGCCACTATTGGTACCGTAAAACGGGGTAACTTTGATAATGCGGGTAACTTTGATAGCGCGAGACCCCCAACATAGTAAACGAAATATCGAAGTTTCTGTCAATTAGTTAAGGAAAACGAATGCAAAAGTAAAGAGTATTAGTATGACACTTCATGTCAAAGCTATTTTCGTTGAAATCAAGTGCATTTGAGGAGTTTTATGCAAATATTAAAAATTTACAAGATTTTAGCATTTTTGCAACGCTTACAAACAATCTGTTTTACGACCACTATTTGATAAAGTCATAATGAGTTCGTCACTTACCCATGACAGCCTAGTTATAGTAGTACATGAATTCAGTCTCAAATCTCATAGCGAAAACCATTTTTACAAACTGGGACCATTTTTGTAATCCAAGTCAGAAATTTCCATATAGCGTTAAACGCCTAGAGGTATGCAACGCCCTATAAATGTTCCGCGATTCATTCAATCTTGTTCGATTTATACTCCATTATCAAAGTTACCCCAAAACAGAAAACCGACTTTCGATTATATGAAAAATTATATATTCATTCAGAATAAATCTTTTGGCAATCTATCAAGTGCAATCGATAGCTAGGATGTCAGTACTTGTTTTAAAAATATTAATTGTAATTCTTTGAAACAGCATGCACAAATATTGAAGTTTTCTTCGAAAAAAACTATCAAAGTTACCCCGTTTTACGGTACCGTAATTTCGGGTGAAATTGATCATTTTTCACTGCTTTCTTGGTATGCTTCCTAAAATTTTCTCAATACCATACAACTAAATGCAGGAAAACAAGTACGACGGTGAACCTCATTGGCCCACGCACCGAAATTTTCTAACAAATGTGATGTTAATGCCAAAAATCAGCTCTAATATTAAAAATCGGGGAATTCCATTTCGGGGTGAAATTGATCACTTGTCAATGTGATTATTGTTAGTTCTGAAATAAACTTTACATACTTAATTTGGGCCTTCTAAATTCAAATATGCTTGCCAAATTCTTAACGAGACAATATATATGAAAATAATGAATAATTAAATTTTAAGAATACCGCAATAAACGCCTACATGTAGGCAATTTTCAACGGATTTCTCTACTTTGTAGCAGAAAATCATTTTTTTTTCAACAAAACGAACAAATTGGTAAGAGTTTTGATATTAAAATCTGTTTTGGAGATATATTTTCAGCATCCTTACAAACTTTCAGGTTTAAACCATGTCCAAACCCTTGTTTAGAACTATAAGTTTATGGATGTCTATCAATTTCACACCAAACTTGATTCTGGAATTTTACATTATTTTCATAGAAATACACATTCTGTAACACAAAAAACTTCACCATACACAAATATACATTATTTAAGACAAACACCGTTCTTTTACTATAGGTTACAACGAATTTGGTACACTAATAGTAAGAAATAAAATCGCGTGACACGGTGATCAATTTCACCCTACTGATCAATTACACCCGAATTTACGGTACACGTGTTTCATTAGTTACGCTAGTGCTCTAGTAGTAGACGTTCGGGAACGATACAAGGAATTTTAAACAAAGAAGTGACTTTTTATAGGTTAAACATTTTTCCCTCATAGCAACAACTAAAATCGTGCGAAAATCTATAAAAAAAAGCTATAAAAAATGAACAAACGTCTCTGGGGAATTTCTTTATTTTTATATAGCTTTTGAAAAACTGCTTCCGTCAGTTGATCCACTACTGAAACACGACGGCAACTACTAGTGCATTTTTATTGTTAAAACCTAGTTATTTATATTACATTTTATAGAAATAAAAAGCTGAAGTATGGCAATACAATTAAACTAGAGGGGATCAATCCACCAAAAATGCGCATGTCGTTTTTGTCGAAAAATACACGTTTTTTCATAGTCCAATCTACTGGTACATTACAACCATTGATAACGGCACCCAACTCATTTTTTTGTGATTGGGAATGGGTTCCAAGGGGGCATATTGAATTCCAGTAGGGGCGTCAGGGGGAAACTAACTGATTTTTTTTTATTTTTTTGTTGCTTCCTAATATTTACCATATTTTGCAATTGAAAATCTATTGCCTATCTCTTTAAGTTCCAATTCATTATGACCCCTTTTCAATTCACCCTTTTATAAGGTTCAAAGGAAGTTTATTGATGTCCGAAAGAGTTTAGGGTAACATGACCAGTGGGTTGTAATAGTTTTGTTACTTAGTAAGCGCATTTTTGCTTGCAAATTATGTTGGCTGGTTAGCAGTTAGAATAATAAAAATTATAACACAATTGCTTCTACACTAAACAAAATATGTTATGATTTAAACAAAAATATTTCACATTATATTTTAAATCTAACAAAAATATAACTAATTTTATTATTTTCCATAAGTGAATTATAAAAAAATCTGTTATTTTCTTTGCTATCAATTTTTTTACAACAATTTGTGGGTAAATTCACTTAAAAACTAAAACAAATTTGAAACAGCTTTTGTTTTTTATAACCAGTGCAGTTTTAATTGAGTTATAATTTTTTCCATCAACTCAAAGTGCTTCTAGCAAAAATGAAACAAAATTTGTTATTTGTAACAAATTTTGATATATTTGATATATAATTTTGTTGTTATCCACTGGTCGAGAACACATAATGTGTTTCAGAACTGTTTAAAGGTTTTCTAGGGGGATATACTAGGTTCCAGGAATTCTTAAGGTTATAAAAATTAAATTCCATGGCCGTTTGATGGATTTTTCAGGAGAAGGAGCGGAAGGAAATTCCGGTAGGGGTCTAGATGAAGAGTTTCAGCTCATGTGTCAGTAAATCCTTAACGTTATTTTATGATTTCCACTTGCCAGATTTTAGTTTTTAAAACAAGCAATTGCTTTATGAAATCCAAAAATTTGATTTATTTAGGATTTTTTCCAGTACTCGCGCATTTTTCTCGGACTATACTTCAAATATATCCAGGCATCAGATGAAAAGATCTTTCGGCGATTCCTACAGAAATTTCTCCAAACAATCATTGGGATGACACCAGAGCTTTCTCAATAATGGAGTCCTAAAATATTTAATGAATTCTTATTATTATTTCGTAATACAAAAGAGCATGTTCTTGCAACTGCTTTAGCAATTTTTTTAACTCAAATACCGGCTATAACAAATTTAAAATTCAATTTTAAAAAAGAATTCCAAATATGAACCTTGACACTTTTGATCATGTTTGACGTTCACTTTGTCGACAAAAATGCCACATTTTGGAAGCGACACGGAAAACAAAATATACCCAAAATTTCAGTTTAAACCAAAGGGTGTGTCAAAATCTCAAAAATTGTAAAAACATGTTTTTTGGACTTAAACCATCTGATTCTGAAAAATTCAAAGGAAATTTCTCGACATACTGCTTCTTGGATAACACAAGTTTCTGCAAAGGATATAAAAAACACTGGAGAAATTTTTGGAGAAGTTTCCGAAAGATTTTCTAAAGTTTTTCTAAAATAAATTCCTCAAAAATAATCTGGATGAAAATTCGTAGCACATTTTGAACATATATGTAGAAATCTTTGGATAATATTCTGCAAAAATTATAAAAACATTAATTGGAAAATGCTGGATGAAACAGCTGGTGAAATTCTAGAAATAACTTCAAAAGGATGCATTATAAAATAAGTTCTCTACAAGTTTTTATGAGAACCCTCTTGAGAAATTACACGGCCTTAGACAGTGACTTCACACGTAAGATCGACAAATAAAACAAAGATAAACGACACGAATTTAAATTGTAAACTCTTTGTTGAAATACAGCAGGAAATCTTTGGAGGAAGAACATTTTCGCATGGCGAAATAGGGAACCATTGTGGCCATAACTGATACACCTACACTATTTCTATATTTTCGCAATCTCGTGATGTCAAATCATTAGCCCATACCGGAAGTTTATGTTAACGCCTGAACTAAATTGTAACCCATATGGAAGACCTTATCTTCTCGAGCAACTTGGGCGCAGACAGAATCCTTTTATATGCTCGCAATCTCGAGATATCGCATAACTAAGCCCTTACTGGAAGTTCATATCGACACCAGCACCACGTGATGGTCGAATCCTGAGTTAACTTGTTATCCGTTCGAAAGTTCTTGGTTCCCGAAGCAAGTTTGTCAAAGACAGTACCTTCTCATAAGGTGTGGCCCGTTTAGAATTGGAACATACACAAATTGGAATAAATTGGATATAATCATCAAAAATGAATTCTGTTTTAACTCAAATGTTGCATTGCTTGTAAGCTTCAAAGGAAAAATTTAAAAAAATATCCTCTTTTATAAGAAGTTGTCGGACTTTTCCCGGAATACGGTTAATTAATTTGCGCACTCTATTTTCATCCATATTTTTGACAAGTTCATCCCATTTAGTTTACAGTTCATCGATGTATTGGCGATACTTTGATTCCCTGTTAGTTTCCGCTTCATAATAAGTCAAAATCTCTTAATTGGGCTGAGTTGGTGTCAATTACGTGGGTATCACCTATCATGAAAAAATCCTTAAATTTCGTCCACACTTGATCAAACAACTTCATGGTACGGAATTTGGCCACATTTCTCTCATATTGTTAACAATTTGGTTGTCTGCAGACACGGTATGATCGGAGGCTTCAATATCCGAAGTCAAATCCATTACACGATACAGCACGGCAAAAAGTTCGGTGTTGGCCTAATCACTGTCTAAAATGTTTGGATTTGAATCAATGATTCTGATTTTAATCCACATCTGACGGTGCAGATAACTGCCTGACGCTTCCTTTGTGGCTTGCGATCCGTCAAAATAGTTATTTCGTACTTATTAAGTACGAGTCACACAGTATTTATTGAAAAACCTCATTCTTTTGCAATTTCTTTCCTGATCAAGTCGGTTTTTTTATTCAAAATTTTGGGCGCAATTATTTCCCTTCTCTCTTCTTCCATGTTGAATTTCTCAGCAGTGCGTTCGAATTTAGCTGTGAAAAAAATCATGTGATGTTAATATTGTTATGGAGCACACATGGACGGTTCAGCTTCTAAATTGGACCACTAGAGTCTTTGTGAGAACCAAAGGTGTTTGTTCAAATTCTAAGTGGGCCACACCTTATGGTCTGCATCTCGACCAATTTGGTGATGACTGCAGCTTTCTGGACTGAGTATACTGTAATTCCACATGTGTGGGGAGAAGTTGATTATTCCCGGACCCACTTGTATAGACTGTTAAAAGAGCTATGACCCGATTTCAATTGTCACATTTTCTAAGTTGTGACATTACCTGATAGCTACTCTTGATTATGTAGTTATACCATATTATAAATTTTTGATGAACTGTTGAAAGGTTTTCCACCAAACAATCGATTTTTTACACGGCTATATGAAGCCACCATTTAAATAAACTGTTTCATACTTTCCACATATGTTTTGTGCACTCAGTTTTAAATTTGAATTGATGATAAAAATTCTCTTTCAGAGAAAAAATATGTTATTTTTGCAAGCGGGATGAAAATTTCGAAAAAAAAAAAGTACATACCTTTGGGCGTATAATGTGGTGTAATTCAACACATTCAATTCTAAAATTGATCGATTTATCAACAGCTTTTTTAAGACTTGATTCAGATTCGGTGACCCCGAATTTATTGAATAGCATGTTTTTTATTTTAGGAAACCTATTTTAGTAATTAATCAACTTAACCCCGGAATCACAAACTCTAGTTTTTGATTTCTTAAATATGTTTTTGATATTATGATAATATTTCGTCCAAATTTCTTTTTAATAATTCGATAAGCATTAATCCAGAACAGGTTTTAAAAAATATTTGGATGATAATACATGCATCCTACTAGGAATTATAAGTTAGAATCGCTTAAAAGTGATCAACTTCACCCCAGTTTACGGTACCCTTCGTAGTAGATTCCCGGTGGTTGTTATTTCGCTGATTTATAGCGGTATACATTTCTGGTATTTTGTTGGTTTTGTGCTTCGTTTTCACAAAACATCAAAAATCAGGAAGTTTCTAAAAGATCCGATTAAAAATATTGCAGGTTAAAATCCGATTTTGGGTCATTATTACCCCAGTATCGGAATTAGATTAAAGTTCCTTCCATATATAAGCCATTGTTTGGACAAAATACAATCGCTGAGCTCTATCTCCTCCTATATTACTGACACAAGATATGTCATACTGTACATAACGTAGGCACAAGTAAATTGCATTGTATTGTGCTCTGTACAGTTAATGTAATACAAATATGAAAAAGTGTTTTATCTCTTGTTATTCTCGCATGGATATGATCGACTTATTCATCCTGCTACTAGTCCGATCAACCAGAAATTACCATAATCCAATCCTACGTTCGTCAGTTACTTCGGTTACTTGTGATTCTAGATTTTTTATTAGTTCATCTATCACTAGCGATCAGAGTAGTGACGACAGTACGCCTCCTTGTGGACATCTTCATTCTGCAACTTGTGGCGTAAACTAATATTCTGGAAATATGTTTGATTTGGCAAAAGGAAATGTTGTGAACTACAAGGTGTCTTACAAAACTTTGCTGTACCTCTTCTTCTTCTTCTTCTTCTTTTTCTTCTTCTTCTTTTTCTTCTTGGCATTACGTCCCCACTGGTACAGAGCCTGCTTCTAAGCTAAGTATTGTTATGAACACTTCAACAGTTATTAACTAAGAGCTTTCTTTGCCAAACTTGACGTATTCGTGTATCGTGTGGCAGGTACGATAATACTTTATGCCCAGGGAAGTCAAGATAATTTCCATTACGCGGACTCTAACCACTCGGCTAAGAAAGGTCCCTGCGTCTCTATAAAATTCGATTGAGCTTAAGTGGTCCTTTCGAACCATCTTCCCCTATCTTGGCCACAACACAATTTCGTTCGAACACACCCAACATCCATCCGTTGGTCCAGGTAAACCTAACCACCCCCAATAAAATTTCTTATTCCCTGGTATCAACTCACCGACAGTCAATCAACAGTGCCCGGTTCTTTTGTCCACACACCGAGATAAGCTGGTCCATAATACCGCAGGGCATGTTTGCAAACGTGTGCTCCGCTTTCTGGCAAATCAGGGCCTTATCGCTGTCCCTGTGAAAGCAAACATATGCAAAGCGCAATCATTTACCTTACCTACCAGTTACTGCTTGTGTTCAGCACACAAATTTACGCACCGAATCAGATTCGAATACGATACCGCAACCAGTGCGGACAACTTGTCTGTGACTTACGTTTCGATTTTGCGGGCCGTCAATTGCTGCAGGAAAGTTATGGTGGCCACTTCCAAGGCGGCGCTGCTTGAAAGGCCTCCACCAACGGGAACGTTGGAATGTATGACTGCGTTGAAGCCGGGAACCGTTTGACCGAAGTGGAACATCACACCCTTCACGTAGTTGAGCCATCTAGAAAGGAAAGTATAAACAATAGGATTTGTTCAATTGGAATTTCGAAATGAAGATAGTTCTGGCTCAGGACATACAATATCTAATCCTTAACTGGTCGCTAAAAACCGATTTGCTTTTCTTAATTCTTTATTGGTCTCATTCCAAACATTACATTCATTTCTTATTTCTAGGTGTTCTGTGTTTGAACACGCCATCATTCTAACTTGGTAAAACTAAATTTTGCATTTATTAACATTTTGTTGACATCAAAATATCCAAACTTTTGTTGGAATCTACTACAAATGACACGCAGGCATCGTCCTTTGTGTCATCCGCAAACAAAGATTTTTGACATCCCCTCCAAATAAAACATTTCCTCCAGAGATTTTTATAAAAAAAATTTCAAAGATTTTTTCAGAAATTTCTCTAGAAGTTAGGTCTAAGGATTCCATCACGCGTTACCCAGGAATCAAATCACGAATTCTTTCAGATACCTCTCAAGGAATTTCTCAAGAATTTCTTCACCAGAAATTCCCCCAAGGACTTTTTCAAGAGCTTGCTCCTAAACTGCTTCTTAAATTCCACAAGGAGTTACTTCAGAAAATCCACTAGGAATTTCTTCAGTGATTCTTTCTAGTAATTTTGAACAGTGTTTTCCAGGGATCTATACAAATACTTCCCAAAGGATTTCTCCAGTGGTTCGTTCAATGCTTTCTTCAAGAATTCCACCAAAAAATCCCCAATGATTTATTAAAGAATCCTCCAGAAAACATCAGGCATTTCTATACAGATACTACCCAAAATTTATCCAAGAATTCATCAAGTTGCTCCAGGGGTTTCAACATGAATTGCACGAAGGATTCCACCAGAAAGCCTTCAAAGATTCCAAGAGAAATACTGCAAAATAATACATCAAAACTTTGTACACGGGATATCAGCAGGAATTCCCTTAGAGATTTCACTTGCAATTTTTTGAGAGGATGCTCCAGGTTATCATTTGGTATTCCTCTAGATAATCTCCAATAAATTCTTTTATAAATTCCACCAGTATTTCCTCCAAAGATTCTTGCTTGTATCTCTGAAGAGACCCTACGAGGCATGCGTCCTGGTATTTCTACAGGAATTACTTCAATAATCTAATATAAATTTCTCCGAGGATTCCTAAATGAATTTATCCATCGATTCCATCCAGTATTTCTTAAAGGATTTTTTTCAAGGAATCCATCAGGAGTTACCTAAGAGAATCTTTCAGAAGCACCTTCAGGGATTGCTTTAAAAGTTCTTCCAGAAATATATTAAGGAATCTCTCCAGGTAATTCTCTGGAAATTTCTCCATTGATTCTTTGGTGATACCTCCAAGGATTTCTAAAGAAATTTCTCCATGTTTTTTTTTTTCAAAAATAAAAAAAAAAAACCTTTTAGGTCCACTTTAGGCATTCATCCTGAAGGCATTCAAAAAAATGTGTTTGATCCATGAGTAAATATCAGTTAACTACCTGGGGGAATTTCTGATAATCATGAAGCACATTCCTAGTAGCCAGTAGCGCAACCAGGATTTGGTTGGTTGCAAATTTCAAAATACTTTTTGAAAAGACATTTTAGGAATGGATTTATTTGGATTGCAAAATGAAAAAATAAATATTACAATACATTAGTGTGATACCATTCCACCACTCTTCTTCTACCTTGCGCTTTAATTATGTTTTGGAGATTTTTACCAATGAAAATTAATTCAAGAATAATCGCTGAGCGCAGCAATTTGCAATAGAAATCATTGACAATATTGTTGCAATAGGTCGAAAATAGATCAGCACTTTAAAACTAAACTGACGGAAGTAGACTAATTGTTACATCTTACAGAATTGACATCCTAGAAAATCGAGTCCAAAGGTCAAAATCAGTTCTGCTTTCATTGTGAAGATTTTATGACCAAATATGTGATAACAACCTTAGATTTTTAATACGAACATTAAACTTTGTTTTTGGATAACTTTGTAAAAGAGCATATTGATTTGCTATTGCAGTGGGACGCCAATGCGTTCATATTTTTAACCCGAGTCACATTTTTCCAACTTCTTTCGAATGAACCCCCTATTTGTATGGTTTACCCAATATATTGAATGTAATTCATGATCCACACGTAGAAAATCCTAAAATTGTTTGAAATTTGTTACGGAACCGAAATGCATCCACTGGCAGATAAGTACTTCAATAGCATTCGCTGATATGTTTTTCTCCTTTTTTATAAATCAAGGAATTCGTATGTTCAGACTGTTGGCACAACGCTTTCAGTAAAGTTAGGAATTTTTGTTATTTCTAAGCATGTTATAGTAGTATTTACCAGTTAATTTTGTTTTTTTTTCAAACTCCACAAAGAGTTTAAGAATAAAACCACACAACACAAAATAATATAACTGAAAATCACTTACATTCACATTGTTTATACGAATTAAAATAAAATATTGCTTTGTAGTTGTATGATGTGTAGTACTGAATTTCACAAGAATATTTAGCAAGCCTTTAAAATTTTTCGGCTCTGGGGGGGGGGGGGTATTTGACCCCCAAAACCCCCCTTTGGTTGCGCCACTGCTAGTAGCACCTCTGAAGTATTTTATGGTTGAACTTTTAGCAAAACTCTGGTAAATTTTTTTGGTGGTAATTCTAGCGAAACTTTGGTGATAACGCTAGAAGAACTCCTTATGAAATTCCTTAAAAAACTTTTCTCATGAAAAATTACAGGTGATATAATTAGGGAAAATACTGTTGCAGTAGAATCTTTATAGGAAGTTGTGGTCAAATCGCACAGGAAATTCGTTATTGAATCATTGGAGCTCGTTTTGGTGGCATTCACGAAGGAACTTCTGGTGAAATGCCTAGAGGAACCTCTGGTGAAATTCCCAGTGGAAGAAGGAATTCCTGTTTTGAATCTCAGGAGGAATTCCTGAAAGTCACTGGATGATATACTGGTGGATTCCCAAATTACACGTAAAACTATTATAATAAATTTCTGGTAAAATCGCTGGAGGATTTCCTAAAAACCTCCAAGATTGATTCCTTAAGGAAATCTGGGAGGAACCCCACGATGAATTCCGCGAGGAATCCTTTGAGAAAATCCGGAAGGAATCTCCTGAGTAATTCCGGTAATGTAATCTTTAAAAGAAATTCCTGATAAAATCCCTGGAGGAATTCCTGATAATCCTCAAGAATCGTTGGAGATATTGCGGTAGGAATTCCTTGAGGATTGACTCCTCGAGGAATTTCGGGAGGTATCCCTTGGTTAATTCCGGGAGAAATCCCTTTAAGAATTCCGGGAGGAACCCCTAAGGAATTCCAGGAGGACTACCTAGAAGAGTTCCTGACAGAACTTCTGATGGAATCCCAGGAGGATTTTATAATAAAGACTTAGAAGTTTTTCTAATGGAATTCAGGAAAGAACTTTCGATGGAATCCCTGCAGAAACTTATTGAAGAACTCATTTGGATGGAATTATCGGAAAAACTTGTGATGTAATCTTTGGATTAATTCCTGATGGAATCTTTAGAGAAACTCTTGATCGAATCCCAGAAGAAATTCCAGGTGGAATGTCTAAAGAAAATGCTAATGAAACCCGAACTCCTGATGTAATTACCAGAAGAGATCCTGATGTTATCCATAGAAGAAACTTCTGATATAATCCCTGGAATTTGCTAAAGAAAACGGTTAGAGATTGATGGAAATGATAGCGGAATATATAGAAACAGCTCAAGAGTGCGCATTTGATAGATCACTATGGCACTGACGCTGCGTAAATTCACGCATTTTGACTTTCCACCCATCTGCATCGGCAGTTCATGGGACGTCGAAGCTTCAATTTGACATGATGACGTCGATGTTCGTGCAACATCCCTACAGGTACGATCGGCTCGTCAAACATTAAGCTCCACACACCGGTAATTTGAGAAAAATTAAACTCGTTTGATTTTGGCCAAACGATTCGTCAACCGTCAAATCGGTTTCACAAACTGTCAAATTGGTTCGCCAAGCAGCATCACACACGGTCAAACATAGCACCAACATGAGCATCAACCCGGGGGGCGGAGTCAATGTTGGTCAAACCGTCTGAGCATTTGTGGGGTGCATTAGGTAACTAGGGTAAGTCAGTTGTGAAAATAATGTATAATATTGGTCCCCAAAATGCTGCCAAACACCAGCTCTTATAGGAAGTCTTTCAGACTTGGAGTTCTAATAGTTAACCTAAAGTGTACAATTTGACAGATAGCTTTGGATTATTCTTACAATGTATGTTGGAAATTAAAGTGCCAAACACTGTCGAATGTTTTTTCTATGTTTAGAATAGTAAGACCAGTAGGCCTTCAGATTTGTTTGGTCGAATGTCCATGGCGGAATTCGAACTGTTCATTGACAAAAATTGAATTTTCATTTATGTGGACCATCATTCTGTTCACAATGACCTCTTCAAAAAGTTTACTGATAGAGGAAAGCAAGCTAATTGGACAGCTGGAAGCTTCTGCAGAATGTTTGTCTGGTTTCAAAATTGGTACAGCCCTGTCATTTTTCCATTTGTCGCAATATTTCTGGGTTGTTCTTTCATCCAATCGCATAAATAACATAATATTTTAAAACGAGCTTAATCTTAGATCCCATAATATGTTTCTAGAATAAAAAATGCTAAGAAACTTCAACTTTTCCCCTCACACCTTTGCTTCTAACCACCTCAATTGTGAATTTACACAAAAGTCGGAAGCACAGTCCGAAATCAACTGCAGCGACCAATATTTACGGTTGGCCCCCGCGATAAGGGCTACCATATTGTGCATGAAATTAATCAATTTTCCAACCAGATATTACCGATGTTTGTACAGTAGCAACAGCAGCAGCTCGATATATTTTCGAAAGATCTGCACATCTGCTTTTTTGCACACATAACATACGCACTACAATGCACTATGCAGCAGAGCTTCCCACACTTGGGTGATGGTATGTAGGTACAGGGCAACAACGAAAGCCAACCCTTTCCACGCCTTGCACGATATAATATTTAACAACAGAAACAGCAGCAACAACGCACCTTTTGAGTTATGCTTACTCAACGACAGGCGGGAATCAAATAATAATGGATTCGAGATAATTGATGATGTGACTAGAAAATGCTATCAAACCTTCCTTTGAGTTCATTACACATTAAAAGTCCACAAAAAATGAACATGTATACGTGTATACGTGTCGATCATCACTGATTTTGACCAAATTTTTGTCAAAAATTCATTCACTTGACACATGGAAAAGCCCAATTGTTATGCCTATCGAATTGCTAATTTGACAAACCTTCTCAAATTTATATCTAATGGCTACCGCTTCTGCTTCATTTGCGTCCTTTGTGGTTGTATCTTTCACTTGCCTCTATTTCCTACTTTCAATTTATCAAAGTTGATCTATTCCTTCATAGCATTTGCTAAAACCAGAGACGGACAAAAAATCGTTTCCCTACGGTTCCGTTCTTCCATCGTCAAAGCACGTCTTCCCTTACGCCTGATGCATGGGCAGTAGCCTGAGACACGGTTATATGAAAAAATTAGATTCTCGCTCCAGTCCACTTTTTAAATTGCATTTAAGTCCCATAACAACTGTGCAAAGTTTCAGCTCGATCGGTGAAACTATATTTTAGCGCCAGCCGTTCAAAGTTTGTGTGGAATTAACTATGGGAAAACTTAGGTACTTTCGCAAAGAAAAATCGCCCGAGTTCGCCTATTGCTCTCTATAAAAATTCGGAACACTTATCTCGATGGGTATTTCTACGATGAACAACATTGCTGAAGACCGCAAAGCAATCCGTTGTTTGTGACAAAAGTTATTAAGCATAGACTATTTGGAAGTTTTGCTTGATTTTGTTATTATTGTTATTCCTTTACGTGTTACGTCGCCTTGCCAATAGCTTTTCATTGAATAACTTTTTTCACAAGTGTCGGATTGTTTCGCGGTCTTCGGCAATATTCTGTATCGTTAAAAAAACTATAAAGGTATGTGTTCAGAATTTTTATAGAGGTCAAAAGGCGACCTCTGGCAATTTTTCTTTGCAAAAATAAGTTTTCCCATAGTAAATCCCATACAAACTTTGAACAGCTGGCGCTAAAATATAGTTTCTCTGATCGAGCTGAAATTTTGCACAGTTGTTATGGGACCTAAATGCAATCCAAAAAGTGGACTGGAGCGAGAATATAAATTTTGTCCCACACTAATGGGCAGTCTGCTAACCAAACAGCAAGCCTCTCTGCTATAATATTACCAACCCTACACCTTCCCGTATGAACTGGCGTAGATGCAGGGGTATATCCAGTCTACTTTGGGTTAGTTTTAAATGCATTATAAATTCCTCCCCCTTCCCCTCATTGGCCAGCATTTTGACGTGGCAGGCCCCATTTTCTGCCTGAAAATAGAAGATCACCAGCACTTATACACTGAAGGTATCTGTTAGTCCCAAGCATTCATCTGGTAGGTTCCTTTGTAAGTGCAGCTGATCTGGCGATATTGGAGTAGCAACCACGGGCGTCCAATCAAGCTGAAGCTCAAGCTCAATGAACATTTGACCAGTAACAAGGACCGATTGTAACAGGTGGTGGTGGATTACAAGTAGATACTGTGGACACTTGTTGTGAAATGATTCCTATACTAATAAAGACAGAATAATATATCCTGTATCAATTCAAAAAGTTAAACTCATCGCGAAATTCGATGCCATACTGTAAATACAATTGCCGGCCCGGTAAACAGAGGCGCATCCTCATCCGACGACTGAGCAACTAGGACCACCAAGTCCTGCGCTTCCGTAGGCCTCTGCCCGAGCTGCCGACCGATATTGTGCAGTGTGTTCTGTTTTTATACGGGGAGATGCGCGGTCGCCTAAAATTTGCATGAATTATGAACACGTTTGCACATTCATTATGCGAAATTTTCCGCGAGTTTTGATGTCGTATTATTTAATTTAAATACATGAATATGAAAATGAGACGGCCATCAGCCTATGCCGCCGAGGAGACGGTGTAGTGTTCGTTTCCCAGTTGGTGTCCTAGGAAAATGTGATGTTTCTCGGTTTTCCATTATTATCTCACCACATACATAGATCGGCCGGCCGGTTGGTACACAGTGTATGATTACAGTCGCTGGCCTGGTCTACAGAAGTCTAGGAGGGCTCCCGACAGGAGTTGCGATTCGCGCGAAAATTGCTTGATGGAAGACCTGTGTTTTGTAGCGGCAGATAATAAATCCGTACAGCTGAAATGCTGTTCGGTAAGGTTGTTTGACAAATAGGGAATATCTTGTAAAATATATGTTGGGAAAGTTACTTGGCTAACATATGAACCAACGGAATAGATGGTTAGTTAATAGTGAGAGTATTGTCCGCAGAATTGAAGAATGGTTTGAGAACTCTTCAAAATAATCATATCTGCTTTCATGTTTACATAACAACACTGCTGAATTGGTCAGCGTTAAATCAGATGGATCAAGTGCAAAACTTGGGAAAAGGAATTATTCTTTCATTAAATGCAGAATTATCTTAGTTCCATTTTACTTTGATCAGATTTGATGAATGTTATAAAATGTAACGAATTTGCTTTGGATGATCAATAAAAATCGATAAGAGTGTCAGTGTGGACCAAGTTTTATCAAAATAAGAAAAAATATCAACGCACGGAGGAGTGCGAGAAAATACAAGACAGTCCAAGTGATTTGAATTTGACATTGTTTTCAGCATCAAATATTTCTTCTGCTCATCCATCAATAGAAATTTATAAATATTACATAATTTGATGTATCTGATTTTGATTTCTGGTCATTTATGGTTATATGGAGTCTGTGTGGAGTATTCTAGGACCCGCTTATTGGAAGAATATATTTTGACCAGTACTCAAGATTTTTGCTTGGTCCACCCTGACTGAGTGCATATTTGAATGTTTCATCAATGCCCTGAGCCAATAAAATTTTTGTTCGTAATATAGTATCGTAATGTCACTGATTTCTGAATTAAAGATATGTATTCATGAAGAATTGAGATGAAAAGAAAAGAGTTGTGGGAAGTAATGATAAAACATGGTTTTCTGATGAAGCTGATAAGACTGATTCGTGCAACGTCGGAAGGATCGAAATTAAGTCCACCCGATTCTGTTTTTGCACGGATTTTTTTACACGGCCGTACAAAAAAAGTTTCCATACATTTTTTTCCGCCAAAACCTTATTTTTGCATGGAACGTCGAGAAATGGTGTTACTTTTTTTTGCACGGTTTTTGAAATTTTGAACTGAAAACTTTTTTTGCACGGTACGCATCCCCCGTGCAAAAACAGAATCGGGTGTATACGGGTTGCGGATGAGATTTCAACATCCTTCGTAACCTTAGACGGATTGAAGCAGGGCGCAATAAGAAGAACTTGCGCGCATAGGAATGGCACTATTATCATACGTTCGTATATGCTCCTTGGTTTTGCGGACGATATCGACATAATCGGGATTGATCGCCGAGTTGTGGAAGAGACATACGTGCCTTTTAAAAGGTAGACAATGCTGATTGGGCTCATTATTAACACCACAAAGCCAAAGTACATGGTCGCTGGTAGACACCATGGGCCCATAGGTGATGTTGGTAGTGAGGTGGTTATAGGTGGTGATACTTTTGAAGTACCGTAAAACGGGGTAACTTTGATAATGCGGGTAACTTTGATAATACGAGACTCTCAACATACTAAACGAAATAACAAAGTTCCTATTAATCTGTTAAGCAAAACGAATGCAAAAGTAAAGAGTATTAGTATGACACTTCATGTTAAAGCTATTTCCGTTGCAATCAAGTACATTTGATGATTTATATGCAAATATGGAAAATTAATAAGATTTTAGCAACTTTGAAATGCTCTCAAACAATCTGTTCTACGATCACTATTTGATGAAGTCATAATGGATTCGTCACTTATACTTGACAGCCTAGTTATAGTAGAACTCGAATTCGGTCTCAAAACTCTTAGCGAATACTATTTTTACAAACTGGGGCCATTTTTGTAATCTAAGTCAGAAATTTACATATAGCGTTAAACGCCTAAAGATATGCAACGCCCTACAAATGTTCTGTAATTCATTCAATTTTGTTCGAGTGATGCTCCATTATCAAAGTTACCCCAGAACAGAAAACCGACTTTCGATTATATGAAAAATTATATACCCATTTAGAATAAATCTTTTTGGAAATCTAACAGCTGGAATCGATAGTTAGGATACCAGTACTTGTTTTAAAAATATGAATTAAAATTCTTTGAAACAGCATGCATAAATATTCAAGTTTTATTCGAAAAAACTATCAAAGTTACCCCGTTTTACGGTAGTTGAAGAATTTGTGTACCTAGGAACTCTAGTGACTTACGATAATGATGTTACCTGCGAGGTAAAAAGGCGTATTACAGCTGCGAGTCAGGCTTTTTACGGACTGTGTCGAAGGTAGTTGAGTTGAAGGTATGTTTGTTTTCTTGGGATTCTCCAGGAATTCTTCTTAAGACCTTCACGAAACGCGACGTGAGATAAGACATAACACTTATAGTTCTTACAAACGTCAAGAAAAATAAAAAATTAAAACTCCTTTCAACAGTTTTCTGTTGTTATTCCATAAATTTCTTTGAAACATTTCCAAGAATTGAATTGGCCTACAATAGCTGTTTCCGTGAACCTTTTGAAAATATTTATTCAATACATTCCCACCTGACTGTTATTATCAGTCTGTGCTCACCAGTTGTTTTCTGTAGGTAAGCTGCATCTCTGGGCAAAGTTAAAAACATATCATAGGGCCTGTTTTGAAGTTACGCCCTTTTGATTGTATAAGTCTACTAATGCAAAGGAAATCGGCGATTGGCACTGATTATCAGAAGAAATATACTACCAAATTTGGCTCAAAATTGGTTTGTTTAGTTATTTGTAACATCTTGGTGAAGTTTTGAATGAGAAAATAGATGAAATTTGGAGTTACACCTTTTTTGCGGTGTAACCATTGAAAACACTTATTTTAAATAGTATAATTGGGCATTCTAATACCGTTGAGCATGTTCAAATGTTTCCAATGAAACGTTGCACTTACATGCTGCAAAAGTCATTTACAATCAACTGATTTTTGTAACACAATCTTCTGGTTAGATTGGTGAACCCATGTACTCACGATTTAGATTATGTCACATGCTACTGATTGTTACCTGTTGTTTATCGAAGCGAAGCATACGTCAAGTCGAGCACTCGGCATTGAAGAAGTCTGTAAGGCGCAGACGAAATAGGCCTATCTGTCAAGATAAGCATCATATTGGAGTTTAAAAGTGTTTGCTTGCCTTACTAGTGGTTTTTAATATTTTATTTTTTTCTTATGCAAGGCACAGAAAAATTTACATTTATGATTTTCCGGTAACCAAAACCATTTATTTACGTGGAATCCATGAACAACTCTATTTTTATCATTTTCAAAATTATACCCCTTAACTTTGAATTCCGTTACCTGAAGACCATAGCCGCGAATTTGAGTTCCTAGAATGGCATTACTTCGAATTCCATTATCACGGGACAATGTCATTCAAGGTAATAATATGTTCGGAACAATGGCATTCAGCGTAACAGTGCGTTCAGTGTGATAACACTCGGGCTAAAGAAATTCGGAGTTTTGAATCTTCTCAAGAGAGTATAGATACTTATGAAGGACGTGTTACATTAAGCTCTGCAAGTGTCATGATTTTAAAATCAATGAAACCAAATAATAACGCATTTTTCTTACTTTTTTTAAACGTATTTCAAGTACTGGGTCTATCTCTTCACGAGTTAGCTTGAGAATGAGTTAAATGATTTATACAATTCGTTCACTATTGTATTTAGCCCGGGCTCTTATGTGTTTGTGTAATCAAAAAGACCGGGAAACCCAAAAGAAAAATTGTAGATTTAAGCTAAATCTGAATGTAGTAATGTATGCTACAAACAAGCCAGACAATGGTCACCGTCAAATGGAAAAAGTTGGCGTCAAAACTAAAAGAAGCATCGTCATCGCCACTCAACCAGCATCGGATGACGATTTGCCGCAGAGATCCGATTACATGGGCTCGGCGTCATGACGAACAAATACGATTCTTTCGTTACGGGCGAATCTTCGTTCGGGTGCACGGAGCCGACTAAAAATATGAAACAAAAACAAAGCAACAAAACGTCTGGAATCGAACATACGATCTCTAAATCTTCAACTCCACGCGCTGATTCACTTCATTTTCAATTGATTCATGCTTTATGTACGTGTTTCAGGTTTAATTAGTACAGTATCCAAGTGATTGATGTTTGATTTTTGAAGTAAATTTAAGGCATTCAGGTCACATTCAAGTGTTTCAGATTTGATTAGCTCCATATCCAAGAGACTCATGTCCAATAGACTGGCCCTTAAAAAAAAAGTTGTAAAACTCAACGGGGCACCCCCTAGATATGAGCCTTAGGGAAAGAAAAACGCTCTCTCAAAATTTCAACTCAATTGGTTGCTTCACCAGCTGGCGCATTCGATTTGAAGTTTGTATGGGATATTCATCTCAAATATATTGAAAATTGATCCTATGTCACTGTTTCGTTCCGTATACTAATTGTTCGCGTTCAAATAAGCCCAGAATGACAAATACACTAGTTGATACCCCAATGAACATAATTGCAGAAGGTTGTATGTGGATTTAATCACATTTTCATTACTCTTTCAGTTGTTGAAAGTTAGGCTTAGATCAGCACTCCCGTAAAGTCACTTATATGCATGCGACATGTGCCTCAGCTCGCCCACGGTCATAGGTGGCTATGATGCGCTTAGTGGCTACCTTCAAGCTATGTTGAAGAAATGCAAGCAGTGTTGCATGATATACTTCAGATAGTTAAAACACCAACTTTATTAATTTTGATCATGGTACAATCCTCTACAATATTCTTCGCTATTACATCAAGTAGTGTTTTTGACATTCTGGGTCCAATTGATCATCAATTTTCTTGAACCAAACAGTACATGATGTGCTGTTGCTCATATGTTTCAGCTGAAAATCCCATATTAACTTCAATTCAAATGCGCCAGCTCATGGAACGACCAAATGAGCTGAATTTTTCAGAAAGGCTTCGTCCAACCCCAAGAAATAATTCTGGGAGGTGCCCCGTGGAATCATACAACTTTATTTTTCTCCCATACTGAGCTGGGCCAGTCTAATGTCCAATTCACTTCATATTCAAGTGTTCCAGGTGAGAATCACTTCATGTCTGATTCGCTTCATAGTCAATTATTTAAGGTAATATTCACTTCATATACAAGTAATTCAGGACCGATTAACTTCTTGTTCAATTTATTCAGATATGATTCGCATTATATCCCAATGGTTCATGTTATGTGACACTTCATTTTTTGAAGAATGAAGTACTGATTCATTTTATATTCAAATGATTCAGGTCCGATTCACTTCATTTTCAAATGTTTCAGTTTTGGTAAGCTCATATTCAAGTGATTCACATCTATCAATTCATTCATATTCAAGGGTTTTAGATCTAGTTTTCTTCATATTCAAATGTTTCAGAGATAATTAGTTCCATATCGATTCATCTGATATCAAAATTCATCTTTATATTCAAGTGAATCGTGTCTGAGTTAATTCATATTCAATTGATTCAGGTGTCACACACCCAGACTACAGTTATTCCTGTTTGTTTCGTCTTGTTATTCAATTATTAAAGTTTATTTTATTTCCCGTCTCAGTACTTCAGAGCTTATTTACTCATTTTAATGTGGTTCATGTCTGATTCATTTCATATTCAAGTGTTTCAGATTTAATTCACTTAATATTCAAGTGATTCACTAGCACCACCTAGTGGCAAAATAGCGAACCAAACTGTTTGTCTTCCGGATATTCTTGACCTTCTAATCAACTTTGCCGAAGACCCGAACTTTCTATCTCTTATGAATCACAAGCTAGATCTAGTTTATATGCTCAATTTTACATGCTCACTAGTGCCACCTAGCGGCAAAATCGCGAACTAAATTGTTTGCTTTCCAGATGTCCTTGAACCCTTGAGCAAATTTGCTCAAGACCCGAACTTTCTATCTCTTGTAAATCACAAGCTAGAAATAGTTTGAAATGCTCAGCTTTACATGCTCACTAGCGCTACCTAGCGGCAAATTCGCGAACCAAACTATTTGCTTTCCGGATTTCCTTGAACCACTGAACAACTTTGTTGAAGATCGCTTCTTTGCAAGTCGTAAGGATCTCGAGATATAGCAATGTGAATTTACCTATTTTGAGGTGATGCTAAACTTTTCAGGGTGATTCAATATTCAGCTGAGTGTTGCAATACTTATTTTGATGAGTCCGTATTTATGACGGCTAGTGTATAACGCATTAATCGTGCCAATAGAAGATTGTAACGATTTTTGCCTGAAATCATCAATTATATTATTTGACATTTGTTCCAATGTTTAATCATTGGATATTCTATGTAACTCATTGGTACTATACCAGGGAGAAAGCTTCAAAATCATTTTCAAAATTTTATCTTGGATTCTCTGCAGAGCTTTCTTCCTGGTATTACAACAGCTTGTCCATATTGGTACAGCATACAACATAGAAATGTGAACATATTGTATAAAATTGGCCCCAAAGAGCTGTCTTAGGGAACTGACAGGAAGTCTTTCAGATCTGGAGTTCTGATAATTAACCTGAAGTGTACGATTTGACAGATAACTTTGAATTATTCTAATAATGTTTGTTGGAAAATTAAAGTTTTTTAATTTAACGATCAAACCTTCATGCCAAACACTGTCGAATGCTTTTTCTATGTCTAGAAGAGCAAGACCAGTAGAACAGCCTTCAGATTTGTTGGAACGAATCAAATTTGTTACACGTAAAAGTTGATGAGTGGTCGAATGTCCATAGCGGAATCCAAACTGTTCATTGGATACAAGCAAATATGTGAAGGCATTCGTTGGTTGGTGCGAAGCAAACGAATAATTTGATGGTATATTTCTTCTGATAATCACGGACAATGACAATCCGTTCGAATATCTCAGATTTCCTTTGAAATAGTAGACTTAAACAATTAAAAGGGCGTAATTTTTCCCAGACATGCAGACTAAGCTATAGAAAACAACTGTAGAGCATAGATTTGATGGAGATTTTTTTCTGATATTAACGCACACTGTAGCCGTCGCTGAAAAAACGTGATCGAAATTGTTTTGACCTTGAAAACATGATTTTAGTACTATAGTGTCTTCGGGAATGTTTTTCCATAAAATAATCGCTATTTTATGAAAGTGTCAATTTGGTGATTAATCCACCTAAAACTGAGAACGAAATTTTATTTTTCGTATTTATGAATTTAAAAATAAACTTTATTCGGGAAAGTTGTAGGTAATATTAGAAGAAACAACTTTGCTGAAGACACCGTATGCATATTTTTTTATTTTCATGTACATTTATGGAATTTTTTGTGGAACGCCCCTAAAAATTACTTTTTTTATCATAACTTGGTTGGATGATTTTGTACAATTTTCAATTGTTCTAGTGTTATTTGTTACTTGCAAAAACGCATAACTTTCTCCAAAAATGCATATTTTTATCTCTCATACTTTTCGAGTTTTTGAAGGTTTCATAAACAATTTCGCACCTTTTTGACAATAAAAATCATTAGGTTGCGCACATTTCCGCAGTCTGAAACATGCTCATCCAATGGTTTGAAACTAATACTATGAAATGAAAAAAAGCCACTTTTAGCCTGCTTTAGCCTGACGGTCAAAAGAAAGTCTGAAAAAATGTTTACTTACATGCAGATATAATTTACACTTATTCACTACCCCCTATATTGGCTTAACTTGAATATCTGGCATCACTGTATCGAATTTTATGCAATCAAATCAACAATGACATCAATCAACAACATATCGGAATAATCTGTTCAGACAGGTTTACCACAGACAAACAGACTAAATATCATAGCTCTTTTCATCGTTCACTTTTCTAACGTTTGCTCCATATATGAAGTAGGTGGTCAATTAGCGATTCCGGCTCCGACTACTTTTGCTGAATAACAATGCAACGGTACTACATCGATCAGTATTGGTAGGGTTTATAGACAAAAGGTCGAAAGACAAAACGTCGAAAGGACAAAAGGTCGAAAGGATTTTGTTGAATTTGTTCATTTGTGGTGATCGAACCCATGTATAAAAGGGACCATTAATAAATTACAACCTGCTTACACTGCTCATCTACACTTACTTGTCCCATTTTCTATGTAAACCTTATGAGCTGCGAGCCAAATATGCGTAGAACGGCAGTACACGAAGGCGATTGTGGATTGTTTCTTCATAATTGTGTAAATATGTTTTAATGCGAGAAAATCGGTAAGTGTGCATTTCAAACTGTTCAATTGCTTCTTGGTTTATACGAGTGGCACCCAATATTAGCATCCGTACTAGCTTTGGCTGAGTTTAAATTGATATTTCGAATATTTAAGTTGTCATTACGATTAATCGATATTTTGAATTGATGTTTGGAGCATCTAGAATCGAATGAATTGATTTTCTTAATTCGAGTTTTTGATTCGATTCATTTTGTAGAGATCGATAAATATTTCTTAACGAATTGATGGGAGAGAAACCAAATTTTTTATTAGTGAATTTGTTGTATCGAATATGAAAACTGATTTTATTGAAAGATGTTGGTGTCGACTGCTAATTCATTTCATCCCAACCCAAACTTCATAAATTTCAATTCAAATATATAGATGCAAAGGATTCGATTAAATCAATAAATAGATTCGACAGTTCAAATGTGAATCGATTCAGTAACATCGATGCTATGGAGAAATTTGCTCAACGCTTTGTACATTGAATCCTTATACGAGGAAGTGAGGTAATTTCTTTCTTGGTCTCTATTGGACAGTTGACCGAAGAGGCTCAAGAGGATGTGACAAGGATATTAAGAATTGCAGGGAGGATCTCCAGAATTGATACTGTCTAAGAATTATTACACTGTTTGTTGGCGACATCAAATCCTGTGATTACATCTATTAGAGCATTCCCGAGAAAAAAATGTTTCCTTATCAGGATGGGAAAATCTTTTGGTTAAAAAAGATAACGAACAAACCAGTGGTAGCGAAGCTAAAAATAATGATGATAATCTTAAACATTAATATTTACTGATTTATGGATTGCATATGAATTTTAAAGGAAAAAAATAAATGTTTCATAGTTATATTATACATTTCAGTTTTTGTTGCGAGCTCCGAAAAATTCTCAAGAAAGGACTGAGACTTCCTGCAGAAAAAATAGCAATAAGTGTATTTCTGCAAAAAAAATAAACAGCTAACGTTGGAAAGGTGAACGACGAAAAGTGTGTTGGATATGTTGTCTGTGATAAACTTGCCTGAACAGATTATTCCGACCTTTTGTTGATTGATTATATTGTTGACTTAATTGCATAAAATTCGATACAGTGATGCCAGATATTCAAGTTAAGCCAATATAGGGTGTAGTGAATAAGTGTAAATTATTGAGCTTCTTGAGAATTTTTAGCATTTCGATCACTTCCTCTTTACTTTGAATGTTACGCGCCATGGTCTGGTACTAGTTGGGCACTTTGCGAATCTTTTCTCAAAACCGCAGGCCACCAAATAAGTTGCGCGCCGATCGATTATGCGCCGAGTTGTGAGTCGGTCAAAACGATTTCAATCGCTTGCAACTTGAACACAAGAAGGTACGAACTATTTTATTCCATATGTTTTGTATCGATAAAACAATTATGATCGCTCTCCAGTTTAGGTCTCGAGCCCTAAAAGCGATTCACTTCCTCGGCGAGATATTTTGACATTTCTTTATTTACTTTTTGGCTGGCGCACAACTCGGCGCATGGGCCACCAGCGCGCAACTTGTTGGACAGTCTGCGGATTTAAGTAAAGATTCGCAATATATCTGCATGTAAGTAAACATTTTTTCAGACTTTCTTTTGACCGTCAGGCTAAAGCAGGCTAAAAGCGGCTTTCTCTGCATTTCAAAATATTAGTTTCAAACCATTGGATGAACATGTTTCAGACTGCGGAAATGTGCGCGACCTAATGATTTTCAGTGTCAAAAAGGTGCAAAATTTTATATGAAACCTTCAAAAACTCGAAAAGTATGAGAGATAAAAATATGCTCTTTTGGAGAAAGTGTTGCGTTATGCGTTGTTGCAAGTAACAAATAACACTAGAACAATTGAAAATTGTACAAAATCATCCAACCAAGTTATGATAAAAAAATAATTTTTAGGGGCGTTCCACAAAAAACTCCACAAATGTACATGAAAATCAAAAAATATGCATACGGTATCTTCAGCAAAGTTGTTTCTTCTAATATTACCCACAACTTTCCCGAATAAAGTTTATTTTAAATTCATAAATACGAAAAATAAAATTTCGTTCTCAGTTTTAGGTGGATTAATCACCAAATTGACACTTTCATAAAATAGCGATTATTTTATGGAAAAACTTTCCCGAAGACACTATAGTACTAAAATCATGTTTTCAAGGTCAAAACAATTTCGATCACATTTTTTCAGCGACGGCTACAGTGGTGTAACGGTCAGGGGAGTACCGTGATTCCCACATGTTTGTATTGCTTTCAAACAATGTAATGTGAAATAATATTCATGAAGAAACATAAATCAAACTTCTAAAAAAAAACAGTTTTCTGCAGACCATGGTGCAGACTTGGTTCATTATGATTGAACTAAAGAAAACTATACGGAGATTATGTTCACTCTGACTGAACTAAGGAGTCGATGCCGGTTATGGACCCTTTGCGTATTATTGACCCCCTACACAAAAACATAAAATTAACACTCAAAGTTACCTTATTCATATGAAAATCCACCGGGAGAACTTCGCTTGCATTGTTAGTCAGCAATTTCAGGCAAAATATTTGGTTTGAGACGCATAAATACAGATATTGGAACAGTTTTGTAAATGAAACCACACAAGAGGGTCCATAATACGCATTTCCAGGTGGGTCCATAACCAAATGGAGGGATCATAATAGGAAACGTCAAATTTGTAAACATTCCGCATTCGGACAACAGTTTTTCAAAATGTATATTTCGCTGGAAAAATCGAATGATTTGGTATGTTCCATAGGCGTACTATGAAGTAAAGACATTTAATTTGTTGTTAGACTCCACAAAACATATATGCGTCTGAGATATCATTGCGGAAAAAGCGTCTAGAATGAATTCCAGCTACTAAGGGGTCCATTACTATCATTGAAGGGGGAGGGACGTTTCGCATAAAGACGTTTCGCATAAGGACGTTTCGCATAATTTTATGGGTGGACGTTTCGCATAATGGACGTTTGGCATAAAGAGAATTATATGCCTTCTTCACAATGCTACCTGTTCTTATATGAAACTGCTTTATGCGAAACGTCCATTATGCGAAACGTCCACCCATAAAATTATGCGAAACGAGATGGAATAAATTGGCTCATTGTTGATGATGTTGGCGTATGATTTATGCCGAGGTGGTCATAAGCTTGCTTCTGCTAAGACCCTACTCCACAACATGTTCGAACGAAATTTTGCGAAAAACGGCCACAGTCTGGCGGTGCTTAGTTTACTTTGAGTGGTTGAGCAGTGGAGCATTACTACATCATTACAAACATATTTCAATACTATTAATTTTATAAAACAGCAAAAAACTATTAAACAAATGTTATCTTGAAAACAACAACGACGAAAAACAAATTGAAAAAATATATGCACAGGTCAAAACTTTGTGAAATGTGAATTACTAGTACAATCATACATCACATATTCACGTAGAACTATCAACCAGATTATTCATAATGCAACAGCATGAGCATGACATAGATGACCGTACAATTTGTAGTTGCTGCTATGAAGAACAGTCGAAGTAAAACAGAGCCCTAATTTATGGGGCTTGGGAATAGCTTACCATTGTCAATGGGAAATACTTGAATCGATAGCTCAAAACTTGACTGTTTATAACAGTGCCGACCACGTTCTAACGGTTATCGGGGAAGAAAAGGAATTTAAGTAAGACAACCATTGTTACTATACAGACCGAAGAATCTTCTGCTGGAGCCAGAGTTGCGATCAAAGGATCGATCACTACTCAAACAGTGTGTGCAAATTTTGAAAGGCAAACATATAAATTGTTTTATTGTCGTTATGTGGTTAGCTCTATTCCTTTAATTATCAATATTGGCCTACAAAATCTTCATATCATTCCACAGCTTTTTCTGCAAACAATGAGATTTTGCAATGGTGTGGTAATATATAGATGAAACCTACACGTTTGTATTGGTTACATAGCTTAATAAATTATAATTGACTACAATCATTCAGACTGTTACCTTCCGTGAAGTATTTCTCTAACCTATTCAACTGAATATCTACCAGCTTGTGTTACCGTCTATTATTAATCATTGAGATCAATGTTTTACTTACTTTGGATTGCCTTTGGCAATGCTGGTGCTTTCAAACTGAGCACGTTTCTCCTCTCGGATTCCATCGAAGCAGGTAAGGACATCGCAGGTAGACGCGGTGTAGTTTTTCTTACCAACAATCACCGTCACCATCGGTAAGGCCTGAAACGATAACAGTTGCAAATTAGTATAGTAACAGAGATGCAGATGTCACATCATTGTTCATCGACCACCTTTTGAACGGTCGATTTAAATATATGGTAGTGAGTCAATATGACATCCACATCGTTTGCGTCTTTTTTATTCCTGTTTGACGTTTACACGTAACCTTTGCTCTCTGGAGACCGTGTTTACCACTGCATCTTCGCAAAAAATAATAAGAGGGTTGTTTGTTAATGTGGAGGATCGTTGAGTCACAGGACTCACTTTTAAAAGCAATTAGACTATGATAAACAATTGTTGGGCCCAGATAGCCGTAGCGGTAAACGCGCAGCTATTCAGCATGACCATGCTGAGGGTCGTGGGTTCGAATCCCGCTGGTCGAGGGACTTTTCGTAAAGGAAATTTTCTCGATTCCCAGGGCATAGAGTATCTTCGTACCTGCCACACGATATACACTTGCAAAAATGGTCAATCGGCAAAGAAAGCTCTCAGTTAATAACTGTGGAAGTGCTCATAAGAACACTAATCTGAGAAGCAGGCTTTGTCCCAGTTAGGACGTAACGCCAGAAAGAAGAAGAAACAATTGTTTGTGAAATATAAACATGCTTATAAATAATATTTTCAATTGATATGAACAATTTCCAAGCAGAAGAAAATAATGTCGACATTTGAAGTGATGAACTAGTTGAACAAAAAAGGTACCGTGGGGTGAGTGGATACATAAAAATGAATAGTCATCTACATTGTTATGTCCAGCTCACGTGAATAATGTAACTCAAACTTTTTGCTGTAGATAACAAATGAGGGACTAATTTACATCAAATCGTCATTTATTTCGATTTTTTTTATTGTTATGTATTGAGTATGGAGGACTTGCAAATTTGCGCCAAATGATCCACTTGCCCCACTTGCTTGTTGAAAAAAGCTTTTATTTGATTGATGGAAAACAATTTTGAAATTAATTCATTTTTGCAGCTAAAAAGTTTGCTTATGTTGATGCACGTATAGTACCAGTTTTGCAATAGTATCAGTGTTAACGTAAGAACATAACCTAAAACGAAGCAATGATGCGAAAGCATTCAACATATTTAAATATTTATGCTTAATATGGACAGTTCCCCCACTGTACCTTACCTAAAACATTCATACCGATGTCAGGACAAAAGCATATTGTGCACAGTGGCGAACCATTCATAGTTTGTTTAAAAAATCATATATATGTCGCACCGTTATAAAGATTAAATGTGCAGTCATACACACTAAGCTCATTTTACCGGAATCCGTCAATTTCATTTAATCTCAACAGCTGAACTGTTCGGTGAAATAAAACATAGAAATTCCGTCGAAATTTTACAGATTCCGGTGATTTTTTTTACCGAATACTGTAAAAACTTACCGTATTCCGTTAACTTATTTTACCAAACTATTCAACTGTTGAGATTTCACAGGAATCCGTAAAATAATTTAAGTTTGTACATATTTTACAGATTTGAAATAAAAGCATGAAACCAGCTCACCAATTGATCCATCATGATTCCTACAGGAGCATGCATGAAATCGCAAGACCACACACTACTTATGCGATTTTTTTCCGCACTCATACAACGCGGACATACAACCCCTACAGGAGCATACAATGGAATCGAAAGACCACACTTTACTCTTGCGTGAAGTGCTGCGGATAATACACTGCAAACCAGAACATAGTGTGTGGTGCAGAGACATAAACCACGAGCTATTTCAAGTGTATTAAGCAATTATTTACTATTAGGCTAGTAAAGTACGGCAGATTCCAGTCAGCTTGTCACTTGGTGCGAATATTACAAGACATTTTGCCTAGAATATATTCAGCAGGAAACCAGGTAGAAATCGGCAACATCCTGAAAGGCCACGAGCTGTAAGCAGTGGAAGTGAACTTGGGAAACTGGAGAAGTATTCACCAATGATTGAGGGACAAGTTTCGAAAGACATAAAGTCGAATGCTAAAACGTTGAAAAGACAAAAAGTCGAAAAAAAAAATCAAAAACACAAACCGTAGTCAATTTTCTAGCAGAGATTTGAATTGTTCTCCAGATTTCTCTTTCACATACAGGGTGTCCGCAAATTATCCGTACAAACTTTGAAGACATGGTTCTATACAATCAAGCATAATAAATTCAATATTCTTGCATGGTTTTAAACATTGCCTTATTAAATTCTTAAGAAGTAAGTTTGACACATTTCCGATTTCAAATAATTGCACAATCAACCCAAATGTATTGAGGTGTCTTAAAGGGAGCTGTTTTCCAAGCTTTATGACGGAAGAGAAATGTCCATACAACTCACTGGATTTGAACCGTACAATTTTCTATTTCCAGTCTAACTTGAAGCCACTAGCCTGTAGATTACTTCAAATAATAAAAGGACATTTGGATTCATCTCTTTTAGGTTTAAGGGATAACACATCTCCAGTATGACTAGCGGCCCTCAGGAAAAACGTCTCCGAAAAATTTAAATTTGCCTATCTCAGTAACAAGCAATTATTTCGAATTTTTTTAAAATTGTATTTTGTGTAAACATATAGATATATTATAAAAGGTAGGGTAGAAGCACCGGTTTTGGCCATACGCCAGTTGTAGCCATAGTGGATTATACACCGTTTTACATAGCCAAGCAGCATGAAACCTTTTTTGTTCAGTAGATCACATTCATATGATAGTGCTACATTCATTTTCTCGTCCAAATTGATTCAAAGCATAAGAAAAACAATTCATTTCCTTATAATTTTAACTCCCATACACCTAATTTGGCCAGGGCACTTCTAGTTTGGCCACTCTCATGAGAAATCAATGCAATTGGCCAATTTAGGAACCGAAGTTAAATCTCTGGCCGAAACTGGTTCCGTTGGCCTATATTGACCAACGGGATTTTTAAAGCGAAAAATGGTTCTAGCTCATTTTTGATATTTTACACACATAATATGGATTGAAAGCTTACATTTTACTTATTTGTAGTATAAACACGGCTTCCCATTTAATTTTTATTGACATTTTCTCTTAGGCTGGCCAAAACCGGTGCCTTTACCCTACATGGACATTGATTTTTCAATGTTTTCAATGCAAGATCATCTTTCCAATATTTTCCTGTTCGGATAATTTGCGGACACCCTGTATGTGTGATTCAGTATGCTATGAATCAATGCTTTCGGAAGATAATCATTCGTGCAAGAAATTTTCGTTTTATTCCAATTCTCTTCTTTCAATGTTTTGTCCGTACGAGGTTTTTTAGCCGTTTTGGTATCCATTCGACGTTCCTCTTCTCTAAGAGTGTAGTTAGGCACCCTATTTCATAAGCCAAATTGTTCCAAACGACTCTTCTGGAGTCACTTTCGACAAAAAAAAAAAAAAACACCTAATACGATTATATCACTCGAGTTTTTTTCATAGTTGTAACTCCATGCAACTGGATTACTACGGATATCGACGGGTGGCTTATGAAATATGTTTGGTTAGGGCTGTTCAAAATTTAAACAAGTTTGGAAATCCAATCTCCCAAATCTACTTAACCATCCTTACCATGAAAATAGTGTTCTGTGAAATTTTCAGCTCTCTAGATGGTGATTTAAAGGTGGCCCAAAGACGATATAGGTTTATATGGAAATTACCATGGAGAAATTTTCATAAATGTTTCAAAAACGTTAGTACTGGAATGTACGTATAAATGTATCATCCCATAGTAAGAACTCATTCTTCACTCCATAATAAAGAAATTATGTTCATAAGTTTGTTTGCTATTATTTAGCTTCATATTGGATTATAGCCCTGCAAACATCTACAAAAATCCTAAACAAAATTAACTCAAAAAAGATTTGTTTCTTCTGCAACATCCTTCATTAAGATTGCAAGAATGAGTTTTCAAGATGGGATAATAAGCTTGTGCTTACATTACAGTCCTAAAGTGTTTGGAACATTTTTCAAAATTTCTCCATAGTAATTTCCATATAAACCTATATCGTCTTTGGGCCACCTTTAAATCACCACCTAAAAAGCTGAAAATTTCACAGAACACTATTTTTATGGTAAGAATGGTAAGAAAGATATGGGAGATTAGATTTTCATTTCAGACGATTCACATAATTCAGCTCAATTTATTAAAAGGCCTCTTATTATATTACAATTTGACTTAAGGTGAAGATGCATCGAAGACAAACCTCAAATTTTCAAAAGCACAAATCTAGAGAACTAAACAGCCATTCAAGCTGAAAACTTAATCGTTTGGTCACCACCAGCATGGGACCAATCGATTAAGTTTTCAGCTTGAATGGCTGTTTAGTTCTCTAGATATGTGCTTTTGAAAATTTGAGGTTTAGCTTCGATGCATCTTCACGTTAAGTACATCATGCTTGCTCCAACTTCCAACTGATAGCATTTGGTCAATTCATCAAGCAGTTAATCATCAGTTAGAAAGTTGATAATAGTGTTGAATTTGTTATCTGTGACACAGCGGAATGCTTACCAAGTGATGATAACCTAATCAAAGCTTTTGAATAATCTCACTGATATGGAACTAATACGCTCTCAGTCAAAGCAATGATCATATTGATAACACAAAGCAAACTTGATATCAATTTATCGACGTTCCATAAACGTGTATGTGCTACCATAAATCCTCACCCATTTTTTGTTCACTACCTCCTGATAACATGTGTTCAAACTAATAGCTTACAACAATAACATGTTGCCCCAGGACAGAGTGAACTGGAAAGTACTTGACCTGTAAGAAAAGTTCGAACTCCCACGTCCCGAACCAAAACGGACAGGTCTGTTGATGGATGGTAGTTCATTATTGCTTTGTTGCCCCCCCGTTGCCTTCGTCGTTTGAAATGTTCAATCAGACGTGGAAATTGGTGATTTATTTGATCGTTTGCCATTTGCAGGTAGGTAACTGTTGAAACTATATGAAGCGAATCATTTCGCTTCAAGGAATTCCGACTCCGTTGGCACTTTCTCGCATCCGAGCGTTCATTTACATTCAGTCAAACTATTGCCATTTCGATTCCACCACCCCTAAAGCGCCATAAAGGGAACATCTTTGAAATGGTATCTTGTTTCCATTTGACACTGAATGGAAGAACTGAGTCTGAGTTCCGAATTGAGACGACCACCGTGAAGATACAGTATTGGACATATTGAAGTACACATTTGCCATTTTGGTTGTACAAAATGAATAAATTTTCTAGTGCTTCGATAAACCAGAAGTTTAAGCTGCAGCTTGAAAATAACTTGCAATTCGCTCAGCAGAAAATTCACAGCTTTTCATTAGATGTTTGAGGTAATCAAAATTCAGATGATTTCAGTTTATACAGGTGAACATTTTAAATCCAGGCCATGACAAACATGACCATTTCGTAAGAAAAATAAAACGTCAAATGCACATCTTATTTTGTCCAGCACTGTATACAGCCAAACCTCTTTTTGCGCTCACTTTTTTTACGCTCCCTCTTTTTGCGCCCCCTCCATTTACGCTCCAAATTCCAACTTACGCTCCCTCTTTTTGCGCTCGAAATTCCAAATAACGCTCCCTCTTTTTACGCTCCAAAAATTCCATTTACGCTCCTGCCTGATAACGACCCACGAGAACCAATTTAGTAGCGTATTTTTGGAACGGGACCGATGGGTAGATGCCGGAAATCGATGTCCGATGCCATTTTGAATCCAAGATGGCGACTTCCGGTTTGGGAAAATCACTTGAAACCCACTATATATGGGTATTTTTGGAACGGTACCGACGAGTAGATGGCGGAAATCGATGTCCGACGCCATTTTTTATCCAAGATGGCGACTTCCGGTTTGGGAAAATCACTTGAAACCCACTATATATGAGTATTTTTGGAGCGGGACCGACGAGTAGATGACGGAAATCGATGTCTGACGCCATTTTGAATCCAAGATGGCGACTTCCGGTTTGGGAAAATCACTTGCAACCCACTATATATGGGTATTTTTAGAACGGGACCGACGAGTAGATGACGGAAATCGATGTCCGACGCCATTTTGAATCCAAGATGGCGACTTCCGGTTTGGGAAACTCACTTGAAACCCACTATATATGGGTATTTTTGGAACGGTACCGACGAGTAGATGGCGGAAATCGATGTCCGACGCCATTTTTTATCCAAGATGGCGACTTCCGGTTTGGGAAAATCACTTGAAACCCACTATATATGGGTATTTTTGGAGCGGGACCGACGAGTAGATGACGGAAATCGATGTCTGACGCCATTTTGAATCCAAGATGGCGACTTCCGGTTTGGGAAAATCACTTGAAACCCACTATATATGGGTATTTTGGAACGGGACCGACGAGTAGATGACGGAAATCGATGTCCGACGCCATTTTGAATCCAAGATGGCGACTTCCGGTTTGGGAAAATCACTTGAAACCCACTATATATGGGTATTTTTGGAACGGTACCGACGAGTAGATGGCGGAAATCGATGTCCGACGCCATTTTTTATCCAAGATGGCGACTTCCGGTTTGGGAAAATCACTTGAAACCCACTATATATGGGTATTTTTGGAACGGGACCGACGAGTAGATGACGGAAATCGATGTCCGACGCCATTTTGAATCCAAGATGGCGACTTCCGGTTTGGGAAAATCACTTGAAACCCACTATATATGGGTATTTTTGGAACGGTACCGACGAGTAGATGGCGGAAATCGATGTCCGACGCCATTTTTTATCAAAGATGGCGACTTCCGGTTTGGGAAAATCACTTGAAACCCACTATATATGGGTATTTTTGGAACGGGACCGACGAGTAGATGACGGAAATCGATGTCTGACGCCATTTTGAATCCAAGATGGCGACTTCCGGTTTGGGAAAATCACTTGAAACCCACTATATATGGGTATTTTTGGAACGGGACCGACGAGTAGATGACGGAAATCGATGTCCGACGCCATTTTGAATCCAAGATGGCGACATCCTGGGTTTTAATCGATTTTCCCCGTTCCAAAACCAAACCGGAAGTCACCATCTCGGATTCCAGAATGTCGTGAGACATCGATTTCAGGTATCTACTCTGCTGTCCCTGTTCCAAAAATATCCATATTGCATTGGTTTCAAGTGACTTTCCCAAACCGGAAGTCGCCATCTTGGATTCAAAATGGCGTCAGACATCGATTTCCGTCATCTACTCGTCGGTCCCGTTCCAAAAATACCCATGTATAGTGGGTTTCAAGTGATTTTCCCAAACCGGAAGTCGCCACCTTGGATAAAAAATGGCGTCGGACATTGATTTCCGTCATCTACTCGTCGGTCCCGTTCCAAAAATACCCATATATAGTGGGTTTCAAGTGATTTTCCCAAACCGGAAGTCGCCATCTTGGATTTAAAATGGCGTCGGACAGCGGTTTCCGTCATCTACTCGTCGGTCTCGTTCCAAAAATACCCATATATAGTGGGTTTCAAGTGATTTTCCCAAACCGGAAGTCGCCATCTTGGATTCAAAATGGCGTCGGACAGCGATTTACGTCATCTTCTCATCGGTCCCGCTCCTAAAATACCCATATATAGTGGGTTTCAAGAGATTTTCACAAACCGGAAGTTGCCATCTTGGATTCAAAATGGCGTCGGACATCGACTTCCGTCATCTACTCGTCGGTCCCGTTCCAAAAATACCCATATATAGTGGGTTTCAATTGATTTTCACAAACCGGAAGTCGCCATCTTGGATTCAAAATGGCGTCGGACAGCGATTTCCGTCATCTACTCGTCGGTCTCGTTCCAAAAATACCCATATATAGTGGGTTTCAAGTGATTTTCACAAACCGGAAGTCGCCATCTTGGATTCAAAATGGCGTCGGACAGCGATTTACGTCATCTTCTCATCGGTCCCGCTCCTAAAATACCCATATAGGGTAGGTGTACCAGTTATGGCCATAGTGGTTCCCTATTTCGCCATACGTGATATCTTGAACGCCTTCACATTTAGAAAAAAAATTCGTGTTTTGACAGTAAAATAGAGGATAAATCTTGATGTTAAAACATTCAAAAAGATTAAAAATGTAAAAGTTATTCAAATTTTGCATATGGCCAAATAGGGAACCACTATGGCCATAACTGGTACACTTTCCCTATAGTGGGTTTCAAGAGATTTTCACAAACCGGAAGTCGCCATCTTGGATTCAAAATGGCGTCGGACATCGACTTCCGTCATCTACTCGTCGGTCCCGTTCCAAAAATACCCATATATAGTGGGTTTCAATTGATTTTCACAAACCGGAAGTTGCCATCTTGGATTCAAAATGGCGTCGGACATCGATTTCCGTCATCTACTCATCGGTCCCGTTCCAAAAATACCCATATATAGTGGGTTTCAAGTGATTTTCCCAAACCGGAAGTCGCCATCTTGGATTTAAAATGGCATCGGACATCGATTTCCGTCATCTACCCATCGGTCCCGTTCCAAAAATACCCATATATAGTGGGTTTCAAGAGATTTTCACAAACCGGAAGTCGCCATCTTGGATTCAAAATGGCGTCAGACATCGATTTCCGTCATCTACTCGTCGGTCCCGTTCCAAAAATACCCATATATAGTGGGTTTCAAGTGATTTTCCCAAACCGGAAGTCGCCATCTTGGATTCAAAATTGCGTCGGACATCGATTTCCGACATCTACTCGTCGGTCCCGTTCCAAAAATACCCATATATAGTGGGTTTCAAGTGATTTTCACAAACCGGAAGTCGCCATCTTGGATTCAAAATTGCGTCGGACATCGATTTCCGACATCTACTCGTCGGTCCCGTTCCAAAAATACCCATATATAGTGGGTTTCAAGTGATTTTCACAAACCGGAAGTTGCCATCTTGGATTCAAAATGGCGTCGGACTATGATTTACGTCATCCCTATTGATACCCTCGAGAAGTACCACGGATAAACCCCACCTCTTCGCAAAACTTCTCGAGAAAAAAAAGAAAAGCTTTATGACGCCTCTAATTCTTTTTACGCTCAAAATTCGAACTTACGCTCCCTCTTTTTACGCTCCAAATTCCAACTTACGCTCCCTCTTTTTACGCTCCGAATTCCAACTTACGCTCCCTCCTTTTGCGCTCCGATTCTTTTTGCGCTCCCCCAGTTAGGGGCGCAAAAAGAGGTTTGGCTGTATATACTTAGCACACAGACGACGAGCACAGCTCAACACACGGACGACGGCATGCCCTGGAACATTACACTTACCATTGGCAGGACGAAACCATCGTTGTAGTCCACATGCTCCCCGATCAGGTTGACACGGCCCGGTGCACAGGCGGCAATGTCCGGTTCCGAGCCGAATGTGTTCCGGAATGTTTCAATTGATGTTTTAACAACCTCATCAAAACTAATTACTTTGGAGACCATTTTAGTGTCGTCTTTATTTCTGCAATTACACAAATTTCAAAACGGAAAAGCAGGTTAGTGGTGCTCGATGAGGTGCTGTGGGTTATGGCAGTAGCAGCGTGTCGGAAAACTGTATACGATTGTGAAATGAGAAAGTTTTTCGTCTTTGCTGATGATGTGACTCGGAAGGATAAACCTTGGAAAAATGCGTTTCAAGTTAGTGCGGCAAGACAAAGTGCAAGTAATCCAATTTAATTAATTGCTAGTTAATCAAGATTGAGTAAGATTGGCCTGTAACTTGTAACGTAGCTAACATTGGAATGGTAGATGGCGACGAAATATTTATCGTATGAAATAGAGATGAGCGTTAAACTCACGAATTATTCAATAAAATTGGCCAAGAGTTACGATTCAATAGAACCAAGAGCCAACAAATTTGACAGATGTATAGTTTCAGGATTGAGTTTGCATAGTCACACACATTACAAATTTGAAGCATTTCAATAAATACAAATTGTTAATAGAATGAACAGTGCTCTTAAAACCTTATACCCGATTAGGATTTTTTAAGGTTTTTCAATGGATGGGTTGGAAGAGCAAATCAAAAATATGATTCTAGTTAAAACTAAGTTGTGGTAATGCGTTTTTTTCGGGATTTTTTTTTTCAAATTTTCGAAACAATGAATTCCGTGATAAAGAATAACACTACCGTATATTCATATTTTACATGAGTTCTGGAAAAAAAAAATAGGAAATTAAATGTGTTTCTTATTAAAACAGCATCGCCTAAACCTAAAACGATCCCCTTGAAAACATTATCATAAGTATTTTAACGGCGTGTTCTATTGCAACTGTTAAGTAATTTTCCCACATGATCAAAAGGAAGATAGCCTAACTAGCTAATCGGCAGGCAATAGCGATGTTGGAATCCCTGGCCGCATAAAATGTCGATGACGGTTACACTCATAGCGATCATCAAGCGATTTGCCACAGTATATTGTTTGGCGAGCGGATACTATTGCGCATTTCTTTCACCACTGGACTATCGCAGAAGTGTTTACAAGTGCGGAAACGCTAATAAAAGTGCGCAATTACATCAAATCGGGTAGATGTCTTCGGGGGACTTATTTTTTGTAAATCAAAGAATAAGTGCTCTGAAGACACCAACAGGATTGAATGCAATCCCGCACTTTTATTCTCACTTTCGCACTTATGAGGCCGCACTTCGCAGTCCAGTAGTGAAAGAAATACACAATACTCTAGTCTTCTCTAGCCTCTAGTCCGACGTTGGAAAACAGCGCTCTTCGTGCGCTTCGTCTGCCTCCGGGCTATACGAAAATCGCAACGCACACGCACAGAAGCACAGAACGAAGAAGGCAGTACAGCATTCAGAGATCAAGGTTAGCTCTTAAAAAGATATTGAAGAGTCGGGAACGGGCATGCTTCGATGCCACAGTGCTAACTCGAGTCCGTGACTCGACACCTATAGACTGCTATTTTTTCAGTTTTAGAAGATGGAAATTTGCATTTACCAACGAACCCAGCGATCACGTTCGATATGGAGACTAGTCATATCGAATTCGCATCGTGCACCAGAGTGTCAGACTCGTTTCTTCGTTTCTCTGCTGCAACGCGTTTGGGGTTGGCATTTCGCCGGACCCCTGCGTAACTTATGCGCCTGCTTCTAATGCGTTGATTCTCGAGATCTCCAAGATGGACCAGTTGGATGCTGAGGTCGTTCCATCAATTCCGTTTGGAGGGTAGCTTCCGGTTCACTGGCGCCCCGACGATCCAAAGCTGGTGATTTGTCACGATCGCTACCCGCATAAATCCAAAGTACAACCAAACCGCACTGAATATGGTTTATGGTTCACTTTCAACCATTTTCAGAATGGTACATTTAACCATAAGCCTACTATTACTGAGTAATGCTTCTACTGTAATAGCTAAGGTTTTCGAAGATACGACCATATGATCAATGGGTTGTTAAGATTGTTTACCGTTCCGAAATTCATTTATTCTCGAACAAATTTCAGGCAACAACCACAACGGAAGCATATCTAATACTGTAAAAACATTTAGTATAAGAAGTATAAGAACTATAGTTGGGGTACAATCCTACAATAACAAGAAACAGTGTTGCTCAGACTCATTTCCTCGAAAATAACATTTTCCGAACTACGAAGCCACGAACTACTACAACCATGCTCTATCCTCCTAAGATAGAAAAGCAGATGGTTAAGCTTGAGTACTGCACACAAAAACGATCAATTTTGATCCCAGAGCGCCACAATTCAAGTTTCGGTGAAATGAAATGAGTGAGTGAGTGAGTGCGAATCATTTCACCGAAACTTTAATTGCGGCCTACCGAGATCAAAACTGTCGGATCCCATGTGCAACACTCAAGCCCAACCACCTCCCCCTCCATCTCAGGAATACAACGCACAGTTATTACAGTTCATGGCTTCACAATTCGAATTTCGGGGAAATTAGTCTGGTCAACACTGACAAGAAACATTAGGTGATATGGTTCATGAATAATTTTTTTCTCATATTTACAACAAAGTCAAAACAAAATGTAGTTTGAAGCATTCAAAATTTATTTATTTTATATACTCGCACTGCAACACACATCCTTTTTAAAAATCCGAAATTGCTCCACGGTTTTCCAAGGTAGGTACTACAGATGAATGGTAAACGCTGGGGCGCTTCTGTCTGTCCTGTGCTACTGTTCATACTACTGGAGCTGTCGAAATCCGAAATATCCTAAGGGCACTGCGTGTTGGTTCTTTTTTTTTAAAAAAAAATAGCATTTGTTGCTTTAGTATTTACTTCAAACTTACCGGAACCCTTTGAAAGCTTTTGAAAAACGATAGTTCAAATATCGCAGTACTCAATCGGTGAAAATTACTTGATTATGGAGGATCTCGAGATCGTTGAAACGAGTGAACGAAATCAATATGACGACAAAAATAAACTGCTGCTATCCAGCGGTAGACCACAGCTCGTACGGTGCAAAAAAGGTTGCCGTATAGTTGACACATTTCAACCTGATTGTTACCATATCAGATCATTTGTAAACTTTAATTGATTAGAATAATGTGGGGCAAAAGTTCGAGTGGGGCAAGAGTTTTCTTTTCAAGATTTCAAACTCAATTCACAATAAAACTTATAAATGTCATGGTGGTTCGAATGCTATTCAAGTAGGAGACTTTCACTCCAAATATCATAAAAATCGGTTAAGATTTGGAAAAGTTATGGCTATTTGTTGTTTTTTTTTATGTGAATATTGTAATTTTTGGTCAAACTTTCGTTTCACGGAACCAAATAAAGATAAAATCTTTTTCAATATTTTATGTAAGGGCGTTCCTGGGCCTACCATAAGGATGCTTTGAGGTGTATTAGTTTTTGCATAAATGCTTGGAAACAACTTTAGCCGATAGTGGGGCAAAAGTTCGAATCAGCGGGGAAAAAGTTCGACCCATGTATAAAATTACGAAAAAGAATTCAAGTTGCCCAAAATCCACATATTATCTTCAAATTTAACGAAATCTGCCTGATTGTGCGAAAAATGTCACCAAGATTTTACATTTTCCCTTAGTTTTGCGAAAAACTGCTTTTTTTTGGGTATATTAATTTTAACCATGTTTTGGGCAAATTTTGGTGAAAATTTAGTGTGTATTTTCCGGCAAACATAAGTTTACGGCTGGTATAAAGTATGCCTGTCATAAAAGTATCAATATTTAGTGTTTTAGCCAGCGAACTTTTGCCCCACACTAGGTTCAAACTCTTGCCCTACCAGTGGGGCAAAAGTTCGTTTAAAACAACCAATTTTGGAACTGTTATAACTAAAAATGGGTGAATATTTTGACACAAGTATGTTTAGCAAAATTATAGCCAATATGTTGAAGGTTCACTGTGTGGTATTTATTTTGCTTCAACGACTATTGTTTTTCTGAAAACTTTGATTATACCACTAAGGTCGAACTTTTGCCCCACCTTACTCTATGTTACAGTAGTGCTTGCTGTCTGGCTATGGTTTTACCGTAAAAGGAAGAACACATGTGAACCATAACCAACATAAGTAACCGTTGGCATTATGTTCATAAAACAGTTTGTCTAGTTTAAAGAATGGTAATTTTCTATGCGGGTACTTGGCATAGTCCTCGACGGTGGATCTATCCTACTCCGACGAAGATTTTCCCGACGGTGGAAGATATCCCCAACCGATGCCGAGGTTGGTCCTGCGATTCCGGCGGAAAGAAACTTCCGGTTCGCAGGCGCCTCGACGACCATTTGTCGGTGCTGTTTCGCGATCTACTCAGCTAGTCACCGGCGGAAGGACATAGCCTACTCCAACATCACATCGGTTAAGTTCCGAGGTCGGTCCTGCAATTACGGTTGGAAGAAGACTTCCGATTTGCAGGCGTCTCGACGACTTATTACCGAAACTACGCTAAGCCCACTCTACTCGGTCTAGTCCCCGACAGAGGATCTAGCCTACTCCGGTCGCGCACGTTGGTCTCTTTCATATGCTCGCTTCAACAGACTAACTGGTCGCCGTTAAGTCAGAGGGGACCAAGTACAAAACTTGAGAAAATTGGATTATTCTCTCATTAGATGCAAAATTACTTTACTTCCGTTACACTTTGATCAGACTTGAAGAATGCTGTAAACTACGAGAGATATGTAATAAATTTACTTTGGATGATCAACAAAAATCGATAAAGTGTGCAGTCAGAATGGACCAAGTGCTCATTACCATAACAGCGAAAATGATCAGCGCGCTTAGGAATGCGAGGAAATGAAAGACATTTCAGAAGATTTGTCAGATTTTTCGACATCGAATCATTCTTCTACTTATCCATCAATAGAAATTTAAAAATATTACATGATTCGATGCATTTGATTTTGATTTTTGACAATTTACCACATTAGGATGGGTGGTCATAAATTGCAACAAATTCTGTGCAGACAGAGCGGACCAAGTGTTGAAAATCAATAAAATGATTGATTACTGCATTTTTTGAGTCAATTTCAGAGTCCGATAGAAGTTTACGGTACTTCTATGGTGTATGTATGGCATGTCCTACAATCCGCTTATTGGACCAGCATATTTTGGTCGGTACTCAAGATTTTCACTTGGTCCACTCTGACTGAACGCATATTTGAATATTTCTGGTCTTCAACGCTCTGACCCTGCGACACCTTAATTTTCAAGCTATCGTAATGCCACTGATTTTAGTATGTACTATATGGGTTATTTAAGAATTTACGATAATGGTGTCGAAGGGTCTTGATAATCTGTTTATCTTAGAGATATGCACCCAATTTGACCATGCAAGCAATCAATGATTTTTATTTTTCAAGAAATTGTTCAGTCAGAGTGAACCAGCTCACTGAACGGTGGTTTTTGGCTCAGTCAGAGTGGACCAAGTACACATAGTCCATAAAAAAATCGTTCTATTAGAGGTTTGGATTATGATTTGTCATGATTATCACTTCACATTATATTGTTTGAAAGTAACATAAAGACGTGTAAAAATATTGAACCGAAATTTAAACGACTTCAAAAATTACAGAGCGTTAGACTTTAAACCCATTTTTCTCAAAATATCAAAAATGTCACTTGGTCCACTGACTTAACGCCGACCAACTAGTCAAGTGCCGAAGTCGGTCCGACGATACCGGCTGCCTATTTTTCTTCGTCAGTACACATTTTTTGGAAGATATTGTGCACATTAACGTCATTGCCGGCGACGGATCTCATCTCGGCTCGCTCATTAGGGTGGGGCTTATTTCCAAAAATCTTCCGTAGTCAGGATTTACAAAGTGGAAAATGATCATCGGTCCCAAAATAACATCCTGTGAAAAAATGAGAATTTTTGGTGAAGGTTTAGAGGTGGCGCAAAGGGCGTAAGTGCAGTTTTACCATTTTAGTGAACTCTGAAAAAATTTGGTATGCTTTTCAGCTTGTTTTGGTGATTTTAGGACCCTTAAGGGCAAAAAATCACCTCAAATTGCGATATCTCTACTCCTTTAGATGATATTTGACAAAATATATTTTATGCATGCGATTTTTGGCCCTTGAATAGGTTACGCTGGCTGATTAATATGAACCCGAATAAGCATATGAATAGTTGGGGAGAATTCCTATGCTGGTAGAATGGAACAAAGAGCAAAGAAGAATGAGAGAAAGAACAAAGAACACTGAAGAATGTGAAGGAGGGTGGGTTAAACAGGTGGGAGGGTGAAACTAGTGATGCCTTGAGCGTAACTGAGGAATCTAGAAAACGATGATTATATTTATTGACTTCATTTTTTTAAATTTTTTTTCTCGGGCATGGGATTCGATCCCAGATCCTCAGCGTGAAAGGTGTGTGTTCTAACCACTACACCAGGTCCGACCCCTTGACTTCTATTTAATATTACCTACTTCAGAAATATTTCGAGCAATTTTTCTTCAAGTAGGGGAAGAGCACCAATTTTTTAACCATCTCTAGTTTTCGACCCATGTATACGATTTTATTGGAACTTATTGCAATTTCATTGGACTTTATGGAAAAATTTCAATAACGGCTAAAATGTTATTATTTCCATGCGAAGTTTCATAATTATTCTCCTGGTAGATATAGATAAATGCACGTCACTTTACTGCTTTAGTTCAAAAATCGTTTGGTTGTTTTTTTTTCCTGAATGACGATAGCAATATATCGAAAGGGACCGTTGCAAAATTTGCATCCTGGAAATTCAGCCTCACGCAGTATCTATTAAAGTCATAATTAATTTATATAATTATTTATACATACATAGGACATCTTGTGAAAATTCCTTCATGTAGCTCTGTCCTAAAAAATATGTTTCAGAACTGTGATGACTTAAATTTGGTTATATTTGAGAGGTTTTCAATCTGAAGTGCTTTATCTCTTGCACCCTATAGAAACTCGTGCACTAATTTGAATTTTGACTACCGATTTATTTTCCTTCTGCTGTTGTTTATACACATCGATTTCAAATACAGATGTAGAACGATGTATTGAACTTCATCTGCATTTTCGTTTGTCCGAAGTTATGTTGAAGGTGTTGTGGCGAAAGTGAAGTATTGGAACCCCAAACGCAATTAATTGCTGAAATGGCAAATAATCCAGAAATTCCAGTGGAAATTCTAACAAGAAGTGTTATTGCTGGAAAGCAAAAATCGTTTATGGATTTACCTAACAAGGATATATCGTGTGGGATCAAAATCCGAACACCTAAGAAATGAATCTAAACCCTTCCACTTCATATAAAACTCCTTCTATTTGTATGAAGGGTACGGATTTTGAGCCTGTATGGATTTGGGCCCCTCTTGAATAACTTTCAGATTATAAAAGCAATTGCTGGAGTTATATCAAACGGACATTCTAAAATACTAAATGAGTGTTAAACTTGCATATAATCACATCTCATACATCCAACCGAGATATTTTCACGGCTCCATAGTTGATTCTAATATAATATCGTCAGTTACACCCTCCCCTCTGTTTAACCCACCCCACCTTACATTCTTCTGTGTTCTTTGTTCTTTCTATCATTCTTCTTTGCTCTTTGTTCCATTCTACAAGCATAGGAATCCTCCCTAGCTATTCATATGCTTATTTGGGTTCATATTAATCAGCCAGCGTAACCTATTCAAGGGCCAAAAATCGCAATCATAAAATATATTTCGTCGAATATCACCTAAAGGAGTGGAGATATCGCAATTTGAGGTGATTTATAAGGGTCCTAAAATCACCAAAACAAGCTAAAAAGCATACCAAAATTTTTCAGAGTTCACTAAAATGGGAAAACTGCACATACGCCCTTTGCGCCACCTCTAAACCTTCACCAAAAATTCTCATTTTTTCACAGGATGTTATTTTGGGACCGATGATCATTTTCCACTTTGTAAATCCTGACTACGAAAGATTTTTGGAAATAAGCCCCACCCTACTCGCTCATGCTCAAAGCGCGGACATTGGAAGACCACGTGCTCAGGGGTTTCATCAACATCGCTGCACCCGGTGCATAACGGCCACCTTGCGTGTCCAAAGACAAAAACTGCGTCAAGTGGAAATTCACTTCTCCGTGTTTTCTGCTTACCCACATCGATGGCAGGGAATTAGTCGGTGAGTCCATCTACCGTTCTCAGCGCTATTCCACTGGTTTCCTCATGGTTTCATCTCTGGCTCTTTTTCGAATTCCCCGCGTGTCTCGGTCCCTGAAGCACTCGCCGTCCTCTTCGAGTTGAAGGCTTATAGGGATCGCATGGCCAAGTACTGTTCAGTCGGGAGCTTACAGGTTCCTCTCCGTCTGCAGTGCTGTTACCCACACGGGGCCAGTGTATCTGAGTATCGATTACACGTTCGCCAGTAGTCGCTGCTGCTGATCGCTGAATTGCTGGGCATGATCCGGGATAAAGCTCACCTTCACAGCCCTGTAACATGCATAATCGACATGGCTGTTCAAGCTCAGCTGATCATACATCATCACTCCTAGGTGTCTAATTTTCCGCTTTGAGTCGATGGTACACTGTCCAACCGGAATTCTCGCATGCTGTACTGCCATTCGGTTGCTTATCATCACTACTTCGGTTTTGTGATGGGCTAAGACAAGCTTCTTCCCTCGAATCCATTCTTCCATGGCGTCTACTGCTTCAGTAGCAAGTATCTCTACCTCCTCTAGTGATTCGCCGATGACGACCGCGAAGCTGACAATCTTCACAGCTCAGCTTCAACACGGACATGTTCAGAATTACGATCAAGGGGTCTTCCCGGATTAATGGAAACGACAGATATTGGTGCTACTACCAAATGCGGGAAAACTGGTTGGGTGACAAAACGTCGAAAGACAAAATGTCGAAAGACAAAATGTCGAATGCCAAAACGTTGAAAGGACAAAACGTCGAAGGGACAAAACGTCGAAAATACAAAATGTCGAAACACAAAATGCGGAATGCCAAAACGTCGAAAGGACAAACTGTTAAATATATAAGTAATGTCTAACAAAATGTCGATTTATTTGATTAATAAACTGCCGTTATACGCATAATTGTCCCATGTTACTTTTTATGTATTTCGACTTTTCGCCATCAAACAGTTTATTTTTACGTATAGTTTTAGAAAACACTTACCAAAAATTAACTTTGTTCGGAAACTCAATGAAAAGCAAGCCAAGTCAATTTGTCCCATTGATGAATTTCTACGCATAACTGTCCCACTACTATATTTCTACGCATAACTGTCACACTATACAATTCGCTGCGCGGATCTCGAACAAAATATTTAGTAGGCAGTTTTTATTTAGCTGGAGTTAGGGAAAATCGTTTTGAATATCTTCTTACGTTGGCTTTACATCCCATGTGGAACACAACCTGTTTTATCTGGTTGTATTATCGGGATGCATTCATCATTCATGCGTGCCCAACGTCAAATTTGATTGAAATTTTCAATATCAATATATTATTTCTCATCCGTTTTTCAATGAATTTCAGTTGAATTTTCAGGATCAATCACAAAATTCTTCTTGTTTTTGGAACCGCGGTCATCAATTATAAATTTACCGTAATTTTGAATTCATCGCGGGGAGTACTGAAGTAATCCCACTTGAAGAATCTGTAATCACTATAATTTCTAGTCCATAGCGACAAATCAACTTTATGATTTAGCAAACCAAGTCTAAATAAAAATGGTTCGACCGTTTTTGGATGACTTTGCCACATGCTGGGTTGTTCCGAAGACCGGTTCACTGGTGGAAGTGGTCATTACATTGGCGAATCAGAAAACTTGGCTTGCGACATATCAATTTTCATGAATTTTCAAATTAAAAAGGTGGTTCAGATGTATTTGAATGACTTGACCACATGTCGGATTTTTTCGAATTTCCGGTTTCCTGGGGGCCACTAAATTGTCGGTTCTGAAACATAGCTGGTAACATCAAACTTCATAAGTTCCCAAACTTCATGAATTTGGAAATCAAGTCAAAACAAGAATAGTTCAAGAGGTTTTGGATGACCTGGCCACATACTGGGTTATTCTAGATAACTGATTCTTCGGTGCAAGTGGCAAATATGTTGTCGGTTCTAAAACTTAATTTGTGATGATTTTGAATCGTGTGAAGATTTGTTTCGTGAATTTTGAGTTGGATATTTACTCCGCTGAATAACCTTGAATTCGTCGACGAGTTTCTGTCAAACCTGCAGCTGGAAGAGTCGATATAGGAATTTATTACATCTTATAAACTCTCTAACTTACTCATCCACTCTTTCTTTTACTAACTCCTACATTTTCTCATTATCACAAAAACAGAAAACTTTGCCTTCCATCCCAAACCATAAAATCGTATATCTTCACTTCCCCACACGTGGCTCCGTTTGGCACATCTCACTTGAGCCTTCATTAGGTGCCTTAATATAGTCTTGAGGATATACGTCCTCCACATTCGGTACAATATATACGTAAGAACGGTTATCTACAGCAGTATGCTTAGCACATAATTGGTCACTACTATCAGTGGGACTGTTATGCGTAGAAATTCACCGAAAACCCCGTAATTCTAGGCATAACAGTCCCACTATGAATTTCGCAGCTAAATTTACCTTTTTCCCATAACAAAAACTCTTGACTCTAATGAACATGCTATTCTTTATACTATTGTAAAGATTTTAATTTAATTTACGACACACCTGGTAAATACGAGGCCATAATGTGTTAAAATCTTTAAACGCGTTTTTCTCGATTGCATATTTTGGAACATGGGACAATTATGCGTATAACGGCAGTAAAGAAACGATAAAAACCGATAAAAATGTAACGAAAAATCCAAATACTAAACAATGTTTTGAGCAGTTACAGCAGTGAAAAATACAGTATTGAACAGTTTAATGTACAAATTGGCCATTTGTCATACAAAATGGATAGATCTCGGTTTCTGATGGTCCTATTGAGATGAAATTTTCACCGCAGTTCTGAAATAACATGAATTTCACTTATTTGGAAAACCATAATAATTGACCAACAAAATTCAACGGTTTTACTCAATCATCATCAGTTTTACTCAAAAATCTTATTTTACAAAATCATGTGGCTTATCAAATGAAACTTTTTTTTGCAGAAGGGCATATAGCTCCAAGTTTTTCCATTTGAAAACAATTTTCAATTCAAAACTTTTATCGTTTTTGTTAAAATTGCTAATTAGCAATTACTCAGAAGTTTGATTATGAAATGTTATGAGTTTTGAACTACGGTGAAAATTTCACTAGACTGTCCACTAGAAGCCGAGATCCATGTTTTCAAACTTGACCATTTTGTATGGAAAAATGACCAATGTGTACTTTATTCTGTCCAGTATTTTCAATGCTATCATCGTGAAATTGTAATTTTTAGCTGGATTAAAAAGCGACAATAAAAAAACATGAAAATTAGGTTCGGAATTCATCAAGTTTTGTAAGTATATATCATATGTTAAAACTTGCTAGGTGTCCTGCTGAAAGATTTCTGTTTCGAAAAGCGAAATAAAAAATCGAGTTGATTATTGTTATTCGTGGGAAGAACGAATATTTTTTAAAGAATGAAGAATTTACTTATTGCAAAAATCTAGTAATTAATTTGTTAAAAGAATGAGTGTATATCAAAAGAATAAAAAAGATACACTATTTGTCAACAGATATCAAATCCAATTCACTTTAAAGATGCTGCAACGATTTAAAAAAAAATATTTAATTGAAAAATAATCACCAAAAAAACTATTTAAGCTTAATTTAGAAAATTGTTGGAGTTACCACATTCTGATGCACCTGGTGCAAAAAAAAAAATATTTTGTTTACCCACGAAGAATAGAAAAAATAAATAGTGGACTGCTATCGGGATGCATTTCCTCTGCCGTTATGTTAGTCCAGAAGAACGGCGAAAGAAGGCTAAACCAAGGGTGGAGGGCGGCTGTCAACTGGGAGTAAAATTGAAAAGCCGCCAACTTAAGTCCAGAACCAGTTTTAAGGCTTAACGCGGAAAAGTAAAAATAATTATTCGTAAAATTACAGGTAATCAATGCGTTTAAAAGATATTGTTTGCAAGTAGTTATTTGCTACGTGCTACTGCAGTGCGCTGTTGGCAATTTAATCAGCAAATTCTGCAAAATTCCCAGAATGAGTGTTTTTGAGAAAATTGATTACGCCTCAACCATTGTTTGGTCGTAATTTTGTATGGTTGTTTACTTTTTAGAACCAGCGACACGTTGGGGTAGCAGTAAAGAGCCGCCAGTACCTCCCTTGGGCTAAACGGCTTGGTGTTTTTCATACTTTTATCGTTGTTGCTTCTACCTCAGGCTTCATTTTCAATTTTCTTCTTGAGGTGCTGCAGTGCTTCTTCTGTAGTCCGAACTGAGTGTAAGATTGACATTTTTGTGAAAATTTGTTCCATGCTTACTTTGATGAACATTGCAAATTTTGCAGTATCCAACGCCGTTCGTATCGCAACCATATTTTCCTTGACAACGTTATAATTGCTTGGAAAGTGACTGCTTTCGACGTTTTGTCCCTTTCAACGCTTTGGGATTCGACATTTTGGCATTCGACATTTTGGCATTCGACGTTTTGTCTTTCGACATTTTGTCCCTAAACCGGGAAAACTACCTGGTGACCCGTCGACGTATAGAGCTATCTGTCTACTAGATAAGACGGGTAAATTGTTGGAGAGGTTGATCCTCAACAGGTTAGTACCGTATACGGAAGGTGCGGATGGCCTATCGGGCAACCAGTTTGGAATCAAAAAAGGCAAATTTACTCTAGACGCTATCCATTCGGTCGTTGAGAGCTTAACAGGGGTGGAATCCGTTCCTGCGTGGCTGTCACTCTGGATGTGAAGAATGCGTTCCACAGCGTGAGCTGGAAAAACGAATCTCGTTTTTCCTGCTTTATGGAAAGAAGCGTCTATTACTTCAATTCACAAATCGGGCTACCTAACGAATGCTGAAAATTACCGTGGTATTTCAATTCTGAGCTGTTTTTCCAAGATTCTCGAATGCTTCTTCCATGAGGCCTTGTATCGAGCCGTTTTGTCAGTCATTCCGGAGGTACAGCACGGTTTTGTCAAAAACAGATCTACAACGACGAATCTAATGATGCCGTATATATCGATTTTGCAAAGGCTTTCGATAGAGTACCTCACGGATTATTGTAAAGCTACAAAAAATTGGCCTCCCCGAGTGGGCAACATCTTGGTTACGCTCATATTTGCACGCTGAGCTTTCGTCAAAATTGATGGTATTAAGTCATTCCGTTTCAGGGTACCTTCGGGTGTTCCTCAGGGAAGTCATCTGGGACCGCTGGTTTTCATTTTGTTCACTGCCGATCTGTGTGGTCTAATTCAATCAGAAAAATTGTTTTTCGCCGATGACCTGAAAATCTTCCGAGCGATACTATCCCGTATCGACTGTTGTATTATACTACGATATTGGGATGCGATCGTGAAGTGGTGTCACGCCAACGGAATGGAAGTAAATGCAGACAAATGTAAATGTATTTCATTTTCACGCTCACGTTCCCCGATGCAACAAAATTACGAAATGGCATCTCAAACACTTAAACGTGTCAGTTCTATTAAGGATCTTGGAGTGATTGTCGATAGCAGGATGAACTTCAATGAGCATATTGCTACTACTACGGCGAAAGCGTTTTCCTTACTAGGATTCGTATGAAGGATCACAAAACCGTTTCGGGATGTTTATGCGATGAAATCTATCTACTGTGCAGTAGTTCGCAGTGCGTTGGAGTACGCCGTACAAGTCTGGGCACCGTATCATCAAGTTCAAGCTGACAGAATCGAACGGGTGTGGCGTTTTTTGTGCGTTTTTTTTGCATCAATTACCGTTGAATGATGCCATCAGATTACCTCCCTACGATCACCGTTGCAGGCTAATAGGATCGGACACGTTAGCGTCGCTAAAAGTTATGGCACAACGAATCTTCTGCTTTGACTTACTGACAGGAATCATCGACTGCGCAAATCTTCTTCGACAGATGAATTTCCATGCTCCGGTTCGTCGTCTACGACAAAATACGTTATTTTATCTACCAACGCATCGTACTCTTTACGGTCATAATAATCCTCTCCATAGCTGCTATAGATATTTCGATGAAGTGCATGACAAGGGGCCCAGATAGCCGTAGCGGTAAACGCGCAGCTATTCAGCAAGACCAAGCTGAGGGTTGTGGGTTCGAATCCCACCGGTCGAGGATCTTTTCGGGTTGGAAATTTTCTCGAATTCCCTGGGCATAGAGTATCATTGTACCTGCCACACGATATACGCATGCAAAAATGGTCAATCGGCATAGAAAGCTCTCAGTTAATAACTGTGGAAGTGCCCATAAGAACACTAAGCTGATGAGCAGGCTCTGTCCCAGTTGGGATGTAACGCCAGAAAGAAGAAGAAGCATGACAAGTTCGATTTTAATATAACAAAGACGACATTTAAAAGTATGATAAGATAATTGATTTAAGCTACAGTCTGTGCAACCATTGAGTTGAAGGCAGAGAAGAATAAATAAATAAATAACTATATATCCTACGTACCGTCGTGCGGGGTGACATTGGTCCATAAGGGTGACTTTGGGCCAATATTTTTACAGCAAGCTAATGCCAGAATAATGAAGACAATGTGTCGAGTTGCAAGAATACGTTATACACTCCCGTGCAAAAGTTTGGGTTAACTCCCTCAAAAACATACAAAAGTGTTCTGTCCGTATCTCTGTGATTACACGTCCAATTTAAACTCTTTAAGCCGCATTCAAAAGGCAAAGAGTTATTCTTACTTTGTATTTATTTTTTCAAAAACATTTTTTTCAATTGTGTATACTAAATTTGTACTTAAAGTTGTGACATTTTTCAAAAAACACACTGAAAAATCATAACTAATTTCCTCAGTATTGGGTCGACCAAAATTTTTAATCAAAGTGTCATTAAAATCGTTATCTTAAATTCTTTGAAGAACGCTCATGAAATTTTGGCGGAAAAATCTGGAAAGTATTCAAAACCAATGAAACAATCAGTCAAGTCATCGTGCAAAAGTTTGGGTTCACCCCTCAGTATGATGCAAATCGTGCAAAAGTTTGGGTTCACCTGAGCCACACGCACATCATTTTTGTCAATATCTCTGCCATTTTTCAACCAATTTTAATAGTTTAAAGCTTTTTTGAGCGCAAATAATGGCGCGTACATGATTGGTTTGAGATTTCACAGATTTATGTAAGTTCAGGTGAACCCAAACTTTTGCACGATACACTATACTGAGGGGTGAACCCAAACTTTTGCACGATGACTTGACTGACTGTTTTATTTATTTTGAATACTTTTCCGATTTTTCCGCAAAAATTTCATGAATGCTCTTCAAAGAATATAAGATTACGATTCTAAAGACACCTTGTTTTAAAATTTTTGTCAATCCAATGCTGAAGAAATTAGTAATGTTTTTCAGTGTGTTTTTTGAAAAATGTCACAACTTTAAGTACAAATTTAGTATACAAAGTTCAAAGAATGTTTTTGGAAAAATACATACGAAGTAAGAATAACTCTTTGCCTTTCGAATGCGGCTTAAAGAGTTTGAATTGGACTTGTAATCACAGAGATATGGACTGAACACTTTTGCATGTTTTTTAGGGGGTGAACCCAAACTTATGCACGGGAGTGTATATAGCTAATAGATGGTCATAGATTAGTTTTTGGCGCTTCTACTAATCATGAGATGCATCGAAAGAGGCGGTCAAAGTAACCCCCTAGGCCCAATGTCACCCCGCACGGCGGTACTTTATCGCCTCAAGGTACAGGTGCAGTTGTGCAAGCTTCTAGAAATCTATTTTGATGATAGGATTCTACTATATGATACAGAGGAGGCCCCAAGTTATGGCATGCGATGCACGATGGCGTACTGAGGCTTCCTCTTCCGACGGGTGTTAGGATTGTTGGCTTTGCCAATGAAATCACCTTAGTGGTCTATGGCGAATCAATGGAGGAAGTAGAGTTTACAGCAGCGCACTCTATTTCCATTGTTGAGGAATGGATGAAGTCTAGGAAACTAGGACTGGTCCGTCACAAGATTGAGGTGGTGGTGGTCAACAACCGCAAGTCCAAACAACGTGCGCTTATCTCAATAGATGATTGCCCCGTAGAGTCCTAGCGATCCCTTCCTTAGGCATCTTGGGGTAATGATCGATGACTAGCTCGGCTTCGCTAGCCACGTTGTAAAAGGGCATCTACGGCTATAGCGGCGCTATCGAGGATGATGTCTAACAGCTGTGCTGTAATTGCCAGCAAACGCAAGCTCCTGGCAAGCGTGGCGCTATTCATACTAAGGTATGGTGGTCCAATCTGATCAAAAGTGCTTAGAATAAGCAGAAACCTGAAGCGGTTGGGGAAGCACGTACAGGATCATGTGGTTAAGAGTAGCAAGTGCATACCGAACGGTATCTAAAGAGGCCGTGGCTCATCATCAATGAAGATGTTCTATGCTTCAACCAAAGAGGAGTCCGAAACGCGTATAAAGAGGCAACGCTCAGAGGTTGGCAGCAGGAATGGGATAACTGCACTAATTGTGCTGGTGTATAGGAAACAGCGGAGCATGTCGTGTTCGATTGTCTGCGTTTCATTGCTGCAAGGGACCACATGCTCGCTACGGGGACGTGTTCTCGGAAAATTGCTTGCAAGCGCATGGGAACGCTATACATTGTGAGATCTTTTTTGGTGCGCCTCATTTTTCTTGAGATGTGTCTCACTGCGGTCTCATGCGCTCCATCACATGTGCTGTTTAAAATTCAGCTCAATAATTGAAGTGATTACAAAAGTTTTTAACGAGGATCGAAATTGTAACTCTTGGGTCGCGAGTCTTCGACCATATTATGTAGGCCATCTAGACACCTGCATCACAGATAAAAAGACGTCACACTCTCGATGCTGTCCATCGACCAACTTTTTAACGATTGATTCGAATATATGGTAGGTGGTCAATCGACCACCCGCAGTACTCACGTCGTTCTTGTTCGTGTTTAATGTTTACACACTACCGCCACCTGTTTGTCCATCGACCACCTACAGTGCTTTTAGCATTGGGCGTACATGTTTTCGCGACTATGATTTTGATCGCGATTTGTTCTAAGTGTTACGTCTGTTTCTCTGTGCCTGCATGATGAGGCGAAAATAGTTATAGAGACTCTTCGTTACTGAGCAGCTGTTTCACAACTTGGATACCCAGGGCGAGCCGTAGCGCCGAGCAGCACATAAGACGAGTCTCCCCGAGAGCACATCAGCAAGCGCGCTTTTGGAATTTTCGTTAGCCTACGTTTAGCACAATTGCGATTCCGATGCGCTTAGAGACGGTTTGGTTGGAGACTCGTCAGTACATTTATGTGCTACTGACCCCTCCCCGAAGAAATGCCGTGAGTTGGTTCCGGAGAGATGAGGGTCTGAGGCCAAGAGTACACTACATACAGTGCATATACTGGCACATATCATAAAAATTACATAAAACATGTTTTTAATATTTTTAAAACTTCCAGAAATCGAAATACAGTATATGATCACGAGCGATGGATGTCAGTACTTGTTTTAAAAATATAAATCTTACAACAATTGCATTTTCAAATAAAAAAAAAAACAATGATCAACTGATAATGGTATCTAATTTATAACAGCACATATACCAAATTCTTCTGCGATTATGATTCTACTTCGTCAAGGATCTCTCAATGGATGCAACAAAAGTCTTACTTGGATAATATAAATTCACCTAAACAGAAATGTTTGACTTATAATTTAAATTAATCTCTAGGGAAACTTCTTGTATAGCTAATCCAAATATTTCTATCCTAAAATAACGTTTAAAACATATTATCAACTTACGGAACAAACTCCATTTTATTGCAGATGTGTTCAGCTTTATCTCTTCCGAATTTCTAATCTACACAACACCGTTACGCACAAATAATTCCCCCGCAGTACTTGTTTTTCTTCCTCAAACTGTTTACGCACAGAGAAAAAATATTAATTAAAAGTCTAAATTATTTGCAAACATTCACCAATACATGTACACGCGCACACTTCCTTCCGTACTCGCGTAATTCAATTTGGCGGCGTGCAATTCACGGCCAGAAGAGGGGCTTCACAAACAATTTGAATATCGCATATGACCAAACGGAACCGCAGCGAACAGACTGTTTCACAAAAATTAATTACCATCCCGCACTGTGGGCTGGAAATTGAAGTTTCACCACAAAATTCGAAAACACTTTTTTTTAATTCGAAATGAAAAATTTCTCAATAATGAGAAAATTAATAGAACAATTTCCTGAATTCTAATCGTAATGGAAATTTCCTCGACATCCCTGAGCATAGAGTATCGTCGTGCCTGTCGATATACGAATGCGAAAATGGAAACATTGACAAAGAAAGCTCTCACTTAATAACTGTGGAATTGCTCATAAGAATATAAGCTGAGAAGCAGGCTATGTCCCAGTGCAAATAATACAAATCTGGACAAACATTTGAAAAGGGCCCAAGAGGTCTTGAGCCTTTTTTTGGAAACGTTGCTGTTGAGCCCTTTTTAGCCCGCCCACGCAAACTAACACCACTATCAGGAAGATTGGTGTTAGCTCTTCCTGATAGTGGTATTGGTGTGCGTTTCCGAGTTGAATTAGGCTCAACAGCGTCCTGCAAAGCCAATGTTTACCAGTGTCGATGTTTACCAGTGTCGATTTCAAACATAGAATTATATAGTAGAGTCCAAGAGCTATTAGCTTGGAATCCAAGAAGTCATTATGGCTGGGATTTTTTTTCGCGAAATTCCGATTTCTGGCCCACAGTGCTCCGGCACAAACAAACGGCGCACTTCGACCCGGCGGGAGCACAATATAAGTCCACGAATCACAGGATCAACACTTGCCGTGTGCCGAACCGTCGAAAATCTCGTCGACCCGAACGAAAAACAATTGCACAAATTTTTTAAAACAACGCCCGATTGTTTTTTTTCTTATTCCTACGCTTTTTTTCGTTATCATTCAAGCGCGATTCTTTTTTTCTCACTTTTGTTTTGAATCTTCCGCGACCGCTTTCGAGAGATGAGAGAATTAGTGGAAATAATAAAAAATTGCGAGTGGAGTGGATCCCTCCGGACAACGACAGCTCTGCCAGTGCACTGGTTTTCGTATCTCTTTCGTGGAGAGTGGCCGACGGGGAAGATTTCCTACAATGATATGCAATATGGAGTTCCCCGCATTTCGCTGGCCCCTATCCAACGAACGGATGGATGAATGTGTAGTGTGGTCATAAAATATTATCAGTAAGTACAGGTCAATGCGTGAGCCAACGGAGCACACACAAGTAGGCTCTTTGACTGCCACTTGTGATGATGGCGAGAATGGTGGATAATTGAATCCGAAAGCTTTGTGCATATGTTGGGTTGAGTACAGGGATGAACTTTGCGATGGCTTGCTCTTGAAATTATTGGAGTAGGGGATGGGGCACACATTATGTCTCGTAAATTTGGGACTTATTCGACCCTCTTCTTCTTTCTTGTCACGATTTTAGCATGGGACTTCCAAAAATGTTGTAAGGGTTGTCACGCTATGTCTGATTCCCTCCCCTCTTGAAGCATCACATAATTTGTGCAAGATCCTTAAAAGAATTTTAGTACTTATACAACTTCGAAAAGTGAGATGTTTAACGATACCAAAACGTTAATATTTTAAAGATATATAAATTTTAGGTAATAATCAGTTTGAATACATACTAATTTGTAGCTAAAATGCTAATTATTCTCAAAAAATCAATTATCCATGAAATAAGACTTTTCAGAATAGTGGAAACCGTGTGGGTATCGTGGTCGTGCGGTTAGTTTCCGTCCGTCAAGATGCTCCCATCCTTATCCCGGCACATTTCAGCTCGCGGCACAAAGCCTTTGCGGGATGTGTTGAGCTTCTGATAGAATTTTCGCGTTTCTTGATGACGGTACAGCAACTCCATCTCTTGGCATTCCACCTCTTCCAGGCGGCGCTATTTGTCCCGGAATAGGCGGGTTTGATGTTTCCGCTTTTGTCTGTATCGTTCCACGTTTTATCGCGTACCATACTGCAGCATTGCAGCCCGCGCTGCATTCTTCTCCTCTAAAACCTTCTGGCCCTCCTCGTCGAACCGATCGTTTCTTGAGCTCCGTTCCACATATCCGACAATGCTTTCGTCAGCGTCGTTAATGGCTGCTTTGACAGTCTTCCAACAGTCCCCAAGAGGGGCCCTATCGAACTTGCCCTCATCCGGCAACGCTATCTCAAGATGTTGCGCGTATGCATTGGCGACATTCAGTGGTTTCAGTAGCGCTAGATTGTACCGAGACGGGCGTCGGTACCGTACATGGTTGATGACGGATAGTTTTGGACGCAGGTTCACCATCACCAGGTAGTGGTCGGAGTCAATGTTAGCGCCACGATAGGTTCTGACGTCGGTTATGTGGAACTCCTCCTCCTGGCCAATCTGAGCGTTCCAATCACCTATGATGATCTTGACGTCGTGGATTGGGCAGCGGTCGAGCTGCGCGTAAAATGCGTCCTTGTCATCATCAGTGCTTCCGGAGTGAAAGGTATGCACGTTTATGATGCTAAAGTTGAAGAACCGGCCTTTGAGCCTCAACTGGCACATTCTTTCGTTGATCGGCCACCACCCGATCACGCGCCTTTGCATATCACCCATCACTATAAAAGCTGTTCCCAGCTCACTTGTGTTGCCGCAGCTCTGATAGATTGTATGGTTACCTCTAAACGTTCGCACCATCGAACTTGTCCAGCACACCTCCTGCAGCGCTACGATGCTGAAATCACGGACCTTCAGTACATCGGAGAGTATGCGTGTGCTTTCGATGAAGTTGAGAGATTTGTAGTTCCATGTACCGACCAGTTCTGCTAGTCCATTTCTTTAGCTGTGGTCTTTGCCGATTGTTCCGGTCCGTATTCTCTCGTTAATTATTCGTTGCTTGTTTTTTTACAGCTGGCTTGCAGGTCCTGACACCAACCCCTAGATTTCCGGAGAACCATTCCCCCTAAATGTTCGGAGGACCATAGTGCAGAGTTTAGCTTAGAGTCCTTCTCTGGCACTCGGACGATGATCAGCAGCCCCTGACATGGGGAACAGTTGCTGTTGTGAGCCGCTCCTAATATGGAGTGCAGACGCTCTAGGTTTGCTGAAGCACAAGCAAAAGCAAACCCCCCCCCCCTTCACTGTCAACATACGACCAGAGTTCCCACCGGAGTTGGTTACCCGATCTTCCCTAAGGTTACTCGTACCCCGGCCAGTACCACGAGGAGTAGGGATAGGAGTTGCTGGGCAAGAGGCTAAGGACCACACAAAGGGGTCTATTTTATACCTGCAGGTACGCGAGGTACCAATGGTACGCCATATCCAGCCGTTTATTGTGCCACTATTGAAAACTACTATTTTTTCAAAATGATTTCTAAATATATTTTTTTGAAAATGATTTTTTTAAAATATAAAACGGCAATATATTGTGGTGGAACAACAGAATGTCTGAGATTTTAGCTATAGAAACATTGAGTTAATAAATGAAACCAACTATTAGGAAAAAGAAACGTACTTACAGTTATAGACAATTTGAAAAATGTAAATCATGTTTATTTTGGAAAAGTTGATCATCGAAAAACTTTGAACAAATCATCTGATAGAATGTAATATTTTATCTGATAAGAAATTCAGAAAATAAATTTCATTTATTAGGCTGTTATGTATTGGAGCGTCCATAAATCACGTGGTAATTTATAGGTAGGAGAAGTTTGGCTAAAGACCACGATCCATAAAAAATCATTCCATCATCTAATACCCTCCAATCTATTTGTCTGGGTGGTCTGAAATTCCAGAAAATGATCACTAGGTTTATGAACAGCCTCTTATATTTTATCCAATTAAATATAACAATTATTTGGGGCTAAATTGGCCTATGACCATGTAGAAGAGAAATATTTAACAATATGAACACTCAGCTTGAATACAACCATGATATAAGCAGGTACACTTGACAGCAGTTAATACTATACAAACTATACGGACAGATAGTGATATCAGGAACAAACATCATGTTGTATCTAGTGAGTGTAACTGACCAACTGATATTACAGATGCCTGTATTTACATACATATGGTTCGGTTTTTGTACAATATTTATTCCTATAAGAATCTAATGATGGATAATATTCATTGAACTATGTTGTTTTTTATATTATACTGAGTTAAAGACATATTGTTCGAAGTCTAATGAGTATTGAATATTTAGGATCACACAACACATTCGACTTGAAACAAAAACTCAGAATAATAAGTACCTACTACTCCCTCTAGAATGGGTCATCTTGTCCCATAATAACGTGACCTCTGTGTACCAAACATATGGCCAATGAACAAAATAAGTCAAGAAAATCAACGATATGAATATGCTCAATTGAGTTGGTTCATTTGATCAGATACGCTTTTCAAGTTTGTACCGATAATTTTCGAATACCCTGTAGACCCGCAATCGCCTAAAGGTATGCTTCTTACGGATCAAGATATCCCAAATCAATATCATTCGTACTGCTGACGGTGTAATGAAAACAGTGGACGGTATGTTTGCGACTATACGTTGTATAGTTGGCGCAAATGCCCGACTACTGTTGGATCATACAGAATATAACAGTTGGGGCAATAGTTAAAAAGTCAAATGATTAGTATTCAGTCTCGTTTTTTTTTTATATCAAAACCTCATAAGTATCATAATGGCATTATAGCAGTGATCGGTTTTCTCTTTCGGTAATAACTTCGCCAGGATAATGAAACAATAAACTTATGAAGAATGAATCTAGCAGCAGTACTATTTTACGTATTTGTTTTGTGTTCTATAAGAAGCTTTAGGGATGGTACACAAATTATGTCACGCAAAATTTCAACTTTTTGGACCCCCTCCCCCCCTTTGTGACGTTTTTTGTATGAGTCCTCTGACAATTTTGAAAGGCTTGTCACGCTTGGCTTGACCCCCTCCCCCCCCTTGGAGCGTGACGTAATTTGTGCATGACCCCTTACAATAAAACGGGTTCTGTAGCTTACTAGTTTTTGATAACCTCCTTCGAATATATGCATAAATAGTACACTATTGCGACAACCATTTTAGGGATCCGTGATCTTCAACCATAGAGCTTAAACTATTAAAATTTTATTAATTACAGATGACTAATTGATAGATAACGAAAACCAGTTCTCTGACAGACTGACAGAACTGTAACTCACCCAATCCAGAAAAAGGTAAAAATTTGGAGCTCGTGGGAAACGAAACGACAAAAAATAAGGACCAATAATGAAGTTAAAACACATAACCGTTGATGATGATGCATTGTCACAGTTTGGAAACCATCACAGTCGCACATGCAAACCTTTGACGGGAGTCAGCAATTGGACATGCGGTAATTGGTTGCCAAGGGATTCTCATTTTCAATTAAGCACCAAATTGCGACACATGTAGGGCACCGGTTGATTGGCACTGTCGTACCTAGCTTCTGCCACGGTTTTATAATATGTTATGTTTGGTGTTATTTGACTCAATTTTTGACATGATTTTGAATAAATCAAACGGGTACAATATCTAGTAAAATAGTTACAAAACTTGAAACCAAGAAGTAATAACGAACTTGGTAAAAGTGTTGTAATAATAAAAAGTATTAAACATTAACTGGGCTTTTGATGTTCCACTTAAACACACTATATTAAAAAAAAACTAATTGAACTTCACTTGTTTTACAAGCTGGGAAAGAAAAAAATATACTGAATATCATTAATAAGACGAGCAAATAACATTAAATTCTGAGCAACTAAGAAACGCTGCAAGAAATTTGTAATCTAAAAAAAATCGTGCGAATCAAATCATGTCCTACAATTCAATGTCAATATCCTACATGAAAGTTTAAGTCCTATTTTGCCTGCTAGATGGATTAGTTCACTAAAATATTGATAAATCTTTTTTATTTGAATTTGATGTAAACAATCACAAAACTAGTGTTGTTTTCTGGTATTTTTCCGCTTATGCAGTACTGCTTAGTTTTACCATTAGTCAGGTCTTGAGTATTTGAAATAGCTTTGATTAAGGTGATTATAAAACGAAGCCACACCTCAAATTTTCAAGAGCACAAGACTTGAGAACCAAACAGCGCTCCGCATTGAAAATTTATTCCATTACTCACCACCAGCAAGCAAGTAATTTGATTGATTTTCAACGCGAACTGTTGTTAGATTCTCCAGTCTTGTGCACTTGAAAATTCAAAGTTTGGCTTCGTTTTATAATCACCTTAAATACCCTAAATGATTAATGATGTAATTTTGTACTGCTCCATTATATTCCTCTGAAAGATCACTGGTTGCGCTAGAAATAATAAATAATAATCAATTATTTTTAATTTTAGGCAAAAATTGTTCCAATCTTCGATTGTCATCATTAATGCGTTATATTTTTAGGTTAAGTTAATCGAAGGTGACTGTTTTCTCTAATAAGCAGATGATTACAATTCACAACACGTAATGTAAATTTCCTTGAATTCCCTGCCACACGATATACGAATGCGAAAATGGCAACTTTGGCAAAGAAAGCTCTCAGTTAACAACTGTGGAAGTGCTCATAAGAACATAAGTTGAGAAGCAGGGTCTGTCCTAATGAGAACGTTAATGCCATGAAGAAGAAGAAGCGTTACCAAATTAGGATGATAATGTTCCCTAACACAGAACACCTAGACATAAGAAATGAATGTTATGTTTGGAATGATAAGAATAAAGGAATTAAATGCTTTCGAACTCTCACTGTTGGCTGACTTCAACTTATATACACCCAAAAATGTGTGCACTTTGTAAAGCTGTGTAATCAGTCATTATGGGCAATTATTTTATCTGTTTCCGATATTTTTCTAGTAGTATCCCACTCGTCTTCACTTGTCGCCCATCGATAGGCGGAAGCAGCATTAAACCGCATAGTTTGCATTTTTATGTCCATTCTCCACTGCATTAAATGTAGGTACGCTTTTTGCTACCCCAGTGCAGTGGCAGTTGCCCTTCAATTGGAACGACTTTACATTTTATGGGGCTCTCTTCTGAAGCCGGTCGTCGTCATACAGCCAAAGTGGCGGTCAATGCGCCGACGCCCCGACAGACTCGCTTTCGCTTGTTTTCGTTTACAAACTTGTTCTCTCTGTGCCTGACCACCAACTTGAACTAGACCAATCAGCAGGCACCTTAACTAACTAGCTACAACAACACCAGCTGCGAGCATTGGTACAGCATTTGTCAAAAGGTTGAGGAACACTCAACTAAACATATTTTTTTTAAATTATATGTTAATTCTTAATGAGTATCATTCCAAACATTACTTTTTTTTGTTTTTTAATTGCATATAACTATTATTGCAAACATTAGGGGAATTCGGGGTAAAACCGACACCCTAAGCTTATCTATCTATCTATCTATATAAATAAAAATGGAATGGTGTTTGTATGTCACGAAATGGCTTCAGAACGGGTGATTGGACTTACATGATTCCTCCACTGTTGAATTCGTCCAGAGCTCCGAACGTGTTTGTGCGAAGAAAAAGTTTAGGAAAGTCATCGGGATAGTGGAGAAAACGGGAGAAATCTTGTCATTTTCCACACGGGACTTGCATGGTTTTTCAACAGCCTACTTGATGGCAAGACGAAGTTTGCCGGGACCACTAGTTGATAATATTTTTGTACTTTCGCTTGTTAAACGAACCTAAAATTCTTGTCGAATCACATATTGGTATTAAATCTATCAACCCTTGCGATCGCTGGATGATATATTAGGGTTTATAGTGATTTTAATCAAATTGAAATTTCAGGTTTTTTTTTGAGGTGAGACAATTGAGAGTGCGGGTAAGATCGATACCCTGTTGGGGTAAAAACCGACACATGCACTTTGAGTGGAATTTATACGTTGTGATCATCACCATCACATGGCATATTAAGAAGAATGCTAAAACATGACTTTTAACTTTGATGACCCCTAGATCTAAAGATTATACACATAATACGTAAATTATTGAGGAGAGGCCAAATATCCACTGAATTTATGGGAAAATTTCAAAATGTCCCATGCTAAGACTATAAAGTTGGGATGAAATACACATGGATATAATTAATTTGTGTTCATGGAATGTTTGCGACGATGAAGTTGTGGCGAATGATTGGTTGTGAAAATAATACTGTTTTATTTTAATAAAACAAAAAAGTGTAATTATTTTTAGAAATAAAAACTGTCGAGCCTCATGATTTGTAAATAATCAACAAGATTATTTATGGGAAATTGCAATGTTTTCACATAAAGTAATCTATTTATTCTATTAATTCTTTAATTTTAAATAAAAAAAATCCTTCACGCTTTATCAAATAAGTTTAAACGTAATAACATAGACATATTTTTTTGAATGCCTAATGATAGCATGTGGCAAATCATATAGTGTCATATTTTACATGTTAATAAGTTCGCCATCCATGAATTTCACTGGAATTCCAAAATAAAGACTCACATAAACTACAAAGAAAGTCTTCCGACCAAGAAAGATTCCCTGAAGCTAGATTATGAAGCAATGAAAGGTGTCGATTTTACCCCAAATGAAAGTGTCGATATTACCCCGATTGGACATTTATTTTTAAATGGCGTTCATGGCGTCAAAAAAACAAAAAAATAAATTTTGCTTCATGTTGTATCAACGTAAAAATAGTATATGATAAATGTAGACGCAGAACAAATAATCACATTTAAAAATTTCACTGCGAAATAGTTAAAGAATAACAGCGAAATATTGCAACTGCTGTTGCTTCTATGTATCCAACATATTTTTTTGTTTATTTTGGTAGTTTATTTGGTAGTGTCAGTTGTGATGTCATTCGAAACACAACATTTCAACAAGTAAAGAAGAGCATGGTGGAAAACTGCATAAAAATCTGCTCAAAACATGGAAAAATCAAAGGGTGTTGATCTTAGATTGTTATGATTTTTGCCTGAAATTATTAATTATTTTATTTGATATTTGTTCCAATGTTGAAACATTGGATATTCTATGTAGCTCATTGGTACTATACCAGGGAGAAGCTTCAAGAATCATTTTCAAAAATTTTATTTAGAATTCTCTGCAGAGCTTTCGTCCTGGTATTACAACAGCAAGTCCATATTGGTACAGCATACAACATGACTGGCCTGATAATTTGTTTAAATATCAAAAGCTTGTTCTTAAGACAAAGTTTTGATTTTATATTAATAAGGGGATAGAGACATTTTACATATTTATTACATTTGGCTTGAATGCCCTCAATGTGATTTTTGAAAGTTAAATTCTTATCTAGCATGAGCCCTAGATACTTAACTTCATCTGACCAATTTATTGGAACCCCTCTCATCGTGACAACATGTCTACTTGAAGGTTTCAAATAAAGAGCTTTTGGTGTATGTGAGAATATTATAAGTTGAGTTTTGGAAGCATTAGGAGAAATCTTTAGTGCGCATTGTACCTTCATGCTACACGTACACGAATTCTCTCTGCTCTTGGAAGTTTTTTAAAAAACGTTTCTCCGGAATGCGAACTTTCTTCCAAGGGTGAAATGAATAGTAATGATAATTGTATCGAAATGAGCAATCAGTTCGATACTCTAGACAAATTTTCCGAAAACCAAGTCGAAGCAGCCTCTAGCCCAGGCTCTTTGATTCAAGTGAGGAAGCAAAGAGTGCCGCCTATCGTGGTCAGTTGTTCCGAATTTGGGGATTTAGGCAGGAGATCTTGAACTCCATTAGGGAAATCAAGGTTTCGTTCCAAATCGCAAAGAAAGGAGACTGTCGCGTTTTGCCGGAAACTCGTAAAGATCGCGAACTTCTTCTCAAACATCTTGAAAAGAAGAAGCACATTTTTTTCACTTATGATGACAAAACTGAACGTTTGTTCAAAGTCGTCTTGAAAGGTCTCTTTAGTGACTATAATTCACCTGAAGAGATCAAAAGTGGAATTAATGATTTACTTGGATTTTCTTCAGTCCAAGTAATCATTATGAAGAAGAGAACCCAATCTGGCATTGTTCGGAAAGGGCTTTCTCAAGAATTTTATTTAAATAATATTAAAGCTTTAGAAAACAGCAAAACTTTTGTTCGATGTCCGTGTGACGTGAGAACATTTCCAGAAACCTGGAGGAAATTACCAGAACCCCACTCAGTGCCGTCGGTGCCAAAAGTGGGGTCATGGTACAAAAAATTGTCGCATGGATGCTAAATGCATGATTTGCGGAGGTTCTTCTCACGCCAAGGACGTCTATCCAGTGAAGGAAGATACCACCAAGTTCATATGCTCTAATTGCGGGACAAATAAAAAGTCAATTTTTGGGATTGTCCTTCGCGCGTTGAGGCTCATGCCAGGCAGATGAAGAATAATGTCCGTTTTGATAACGGTCGTTTCCGGAATTTGCCTGGTAGAGTATCGAACAATGCTCATTTTTCAGTTAAACCGTCGGGTAGCCGTTCGAATCTTTCAATTTCGAATGTATCTCACGGTAAATCGAATATATCCACGGTAAATCCTTTGCCGATATCGTAGCAGGTAATTTGAACCCCCCCCCCCCCCCCCCTATTCGTACTATGAGTACCCATTCTACTTGTTTCAAATCAAATGAAAAAAAACCTACCGCCACAGGTAACTCCTACTCCGCTTCTTCGTCTACCGAAAATTCTAATGGGAAATCATCAAATGTACCCACTTCAAGTGATATGTCTGCCTCTGATTTTAATTTTCTAACTAAACAATTAAATCTAATCATTGATGCAATGTTTAAAGCCGCCACTATTACTCAAGCAGTCCAAATTTACAAATCAAATTGTTATTGGATTACGTTTTTCTAATGGATCCAAATAATAATTTAGATATTTTAAATTGGAATGCTCGTTCTTTGAATGGTAAAGAGAACGAGCTGTTTAATTTTCTTACGGTTAATAACGTGCATATAGCAGTTATTACCGAAACGTATTTAAAACCTGGATCTAAACTTAAAAGAGATCCTAACTTTTTTGTTTATCGTAATGATCGACTTGATGGTGCATGTGGGGGAGTTGCAATCATCATTCATAGGCGTATAAAACATCAACTGTTTTCGTCATTTGAAACAAAAGTTTTTGAAACTTTAGGTGTTTCAGTTGAAACACAGTTTGGTAAATATACTTTCATAGCTGCCTATTTGGCGCGGTAAATGGCTCGGCATGGCGTACCATTGGTACCTCGCGTACCTGCAGGAATATAATATACCCCTTTGTGTGGTCCTTAGCCTCTTGCCCAGCAACTCCTATCCCTACCTCCTCGTGGTACTGGCCGGGGTACAAGTAACCTTGGGGAAGATCGGGTAACCAACCCACGGTGGGAACTTTGGTCGTTTGCTGACAGGGAAGGGGGGGTTTGCTTTTGCTTTTGCAAACCTGGAGCGTCTGTACTCCATGTTAGGAGCGGCTCACAACAGCGTCTGTACCCCATGTCAGGGGTGGCTGATCATCGTCCGAGTGCCAGAGAAGGACTCTAAGCTACACTGCGCACTATGGTCCTCCGAACATCGGCAAAGACCACAGCGACGAAAAAGGACTAGATTGGAAACTCGGTACGTGGAACTGCAAATCTCTCAACTTCACTGGAAGTACTCGCATACTCTCCGATGTACTGAAGACCCGCGGTTTCGACATCGTAGCGCTGCAGGAGGTGTGCTGGACAGGAGCATTGGTGCGAACGTTTAGAGGCAATCATACCATCTACCAGAGCTGCGGCAACACACGCGAGCTGGGAACAGCTTTCATAGTGATGGGTGATATGCAAAGGCGCGTGATCGGGTGGTGGCCGATCAATGAACGAATGTGCAAGTTAAGAATCAAAGACCGATTCTTTAACTTCAGCATAATCAACGTGCATAGCCCACACTCCGGAAGCACTGATGATAACAAGGACGCATTTAACGCGCATTTCAAACGCGAGTACGACCGCTGCCCAAGCCACGACGTCAAGATCATCATAGGAGATTTGAACGCTCAGGTTGGCCAGGAGGAGGAGTTCAGACCGACGATTGGAAAGTTCAGCGCCCACCGGCTGACGAACGAGAACGGCCTACGACTGATCGATTTTGCCGCCTCCAAGAATATGGCCATTCGTAGTGCCTATTTCCAGCACAGCCTCCCGTATCGGTACACCTGGAGATCACCTCAGCAGACAGAATCGCAAATCGACCACGTTCTGATCGATGGACGGCACTTCTCCGACATAACCGACGTCAGAACCTATCGTGGCGCTAACATTGACTCCGACCACTACCTGGTGATGGTGAAACTGTGTCCAAAACTATCCGTCATCAACCATGTACGGTACCGACGCCCGCCTCGGTACAATCTAGCGCGACTGAAACAGCCGGATGTCGCCAATGCGTACGCGCAGCATCTTGAAGCAGCGTTGCCGGATGAGGGCGAGCTCGATAGGGCCCCTCTTGAGGACTGCTGGAGCATAGTCAAAGCAGCCATTAACGACGCTGCCGAAAGCATTGTCGGATATGTGCTCAAGAAACGATTGGTTCGACGAGGAGTGCCAGGACACGGTGCTCCCCTGACCGTTATTATCAGAAAAAAATCTCCATCAAATCTGTGCTCACCAGTCGTTTTCTATAGTTAAGCTGCATGTCTGGGCAAAATTTTAAAAAAATCGTAGGGCCCATTTTGAAGTTACGTCCTTATGATTGTTTAAGTCCACAATTTCAAAGAAAATCTGAAATATTTAAATGAGGTCTCATTCACCGTGATTATTAGAATAAATATATTGCTATAATTTGAATCAAAGTTGGTTTATATAGTTATTTGTAACTTATGGGCGACGTTTGAAATGAGAAAACCCACAGAATTTAGAGTTACGCCCTTTTGAAGGTGTAATCATTAAAAACACTAATGTGAAATAGAATTATCAGGCATTCTAATATCGTTAATCATGTTCAAATGTTTTCAATAACACATTGTGCTTATATGCCGCCAAAGTGTTTCACAATTAGCTGATTTTACTTAGGCTCAAGTGCTATAAGGAATTTCACAATGTAACCAAATTAGTTTTTGTGGCACAATATTCTGGCTAGTTTGGTGAACCCATGTACTTACTATTTAGATTAGTTTTCATGCAAATCATTGGTACATGTTGTGTAACGAAACGCATGTATACGTACAGTGGGGGACCGAAATCCGTACAAGCTCAGAATACTTCATACAAATAGTAGGCGTTATGGGTAGCAGTAGCAGAACAAAATTTACAACGTAGAAAACAGCGATACAAAATGAAAGAAAATAATGCAAAGTTTAGAGCATCCGTTATCATTTTGAATAATGGAATTTAAAATCTCAGCACTTACAGAGCTTAATTTTAATTGTTTTGTCTTCGTCAGCTTGGAAAAGTTTGGGTCGCCCCCAAAGTATGATTTTTGTTTGTGCAGGGTTAAGCAGCTGGTGAGTCTTTACAAAGATTCAAACTATGTTATGATTAGTAGAGCAGCAAGTAACTAACAGGGCCACAGAACAATTAACAATTTTTCGGTAACCTAAACTGGGATTTACGCAGAATTCACGATGAACTCTGTTTTTACCATATGTTATAAATCTTTTTTTTTTAATATACCCCTTAACTCTGAATTCCATTACCCCAAATACTATAAACCTGAAGACCATTACATCGAGTTCCAGTTCGTTGAATGGTATTACTTCCAATTCCATTATCACGGGGCATTTCAAAGTATTTATATATTCCGGTCAATAGCATTCAGCGTAATAGTGCGTTCAGTGTGATGACACTTGGATTAATGATATTCGGGGAAATGAAATTCGAGGTTAAGTTATAGAATCATCTCAAGAGAGTTTTGATTGTTAATGTAGACAAGTAAAATAAGGCTTTTACTATTGTATTTATCTAGGACTTTTACGTGTTTGTGTAATCGAAAAGACCGGGAACATATATGTAAAGTTGAAGATTTGTGAAAAATCTAAATGAATTTGTGAAAAATGCTATAAATGAGAACATAAGTATTGACACTGGTCTTGACTGACATAGTTTAGTCAATACTACATTACTCGGCAATTGAAGTTTTTGTTCTGGGTAGTACAAAGTTAGCCGGAAAAGCCGAGGGGATAGCTAGTTGAGCTATAGCAGTTCATACATACACAGACAAACATACGTAACACTCTTTTTTTTTTCATAGCACAGCAGAATAGCGCCCAATTCAAATATTTTGTAGTTGGCCGACATGCCAATCGTGGCGCTCGCATCACTTTTGTTCGAGTTTGGCGTTTGCTCACTACCGCCACCTAGTTCGCGGTTGGCCAAATGAAGTATTTTTAGCATTGGGCGTAAATGTTCACGTGATTATGATTTAAATTGATTATTGTTCTAGTTGTTACGTCTGTTTGTATGTGCTACATAATTGGCTCCGTAATGCCTTATAGCACTTGAGCCTATGAAAAATCAGTTAATGGTGAAACACTTTTGCTGCATGTAAATGCAATGTGCCATTGAAAACATTTGAACATGCTTAATGGTATTAGAATGCCTAATTATTCTATTTAAAATTAGTGTTTTTAATTATTACACCTCCAAAAGGGCGTAACTCCAAATTTTGTTGATTTTCTCATTCAAAACTCCACCCATAAGTTACAAATAAATAAATAAACCAACTAATTACCAAATTTTGATGGTATATTGCTTCTGGTAGTCACGGCTAATGAAAACCCGTTCAAATATTTCAGATTTCCTTTGAATTTGTGGACTTAAACAATCAAAAGGGCGTAACTTAAAAACGGGCCCTACGATTTTTTTAAAATTTTGCCCAGACATGCAGCTTAGCTATAGAAAACGACTGGTGAGCACAGATTTGATGGAGATTTTTTTCTGATAATAACGGTCAGGGGAGCACCGTGAGGAGGTTTTAGAGGAGAAGAATGCAGCGCGGGCTGCAATGCTGCAGCATGGTACGCGGCAAAACGTGGAACGATACAGACTGAAGCGGAAACAGCAAACCCGCCTATTCCGGGACAAAAAGCGCCGCCTGGAAGAGGTGGAATGCCAAGAGATGGAGTTGCTGTACCGTTCTCAAGAAACGCGGAAGTTGTATCAGAAGCTCAACACATCCCGCAAAGGCTTCGTACCGCGAGCTGAGATGTGCCAGGATAAGGATGGGAGCATCTTGACGGACCGACGCGAGGTGATCGAAAGGTGAAAGCAAAACTACGATGAACACCTGAATGGCGCTGAGAACACAGGTCAGGACAACGAAGGCGATGGCTACGTCAGCACAGCGGACAGCGGAAACCAACCAGCTCCCACGATGGGGGAAGTTAAGGATGCCATTCAACAGCTCAAGAACAACAAGGCCGCTGGCAAGGATGTATCGGAGCCGAACTCATCAAGATGGGCCCGGACAGGTTGGCCGCTTGTCTGCATCGGCTGATAGTCAGAATCTGTGAAACGGAACAACTACCGGAGGAGTGGAAGCAAGGCGTTATATGCCCTATCTACAAAAAGGGCGACAAACTGGAGTGTGAAAATTATCGTGCAATCACCATCCTAAACGCCGCCTACAAAGTGCTATCCCAGATTCTCTTCCGTCGTCTATCACCTACAGCAAACGAGTTCGTGGGAAGTTATCAAGCAGGTTTCATCGACGGCCGCTCGACAACGGACCAGATCTTTTCCGTGCGGCAAATCCTCCAGAAATGCCGTGAGTACCAGGTCCCTACGCACCATTTGTTCATCGATTTCAAGGCGGCATACGACAGTATTGACCACGTAGAGCTATGGAAAATCATGGACGAGAACAGCTTTCCCGGGAAGCTCACAAGATTGATCAGAGCAACGATGGACGGTGTGCAAAACTGCGTGAAGATCTCGGGCGAACACTCCAGTTCGTTTGAGTCTCGGCGGGGACTACGACAAGGCGATGGACTTTCGTGCCTGTTGTTCAATATTGCGCTTGAAGGTGTTATGCGGAGAGCCGGACTTAACAGTCGAGGCACGATTTCAACGAGATCCGGACAATTTGTTTGCTTCGCGGACGACATGGATATTATTGGGAGAAAATTTGAAACGGTGGCAGATTTGTTCACCCGCCTAAAACGCGAGCAACAAGAGTCGGACTAACGGTGAATGCGTCGAAAACAAAGTACATGCTGGTTGGCGGAACTGAGCGCGACAGGACCCGCCTAGGAAGCAGTGCTGCGATAGACGGAGATACCTTCGAGGTGGTGGACGAGTTCGTCTACCTCGGATCCTTGTTGACGGCTGACAACAATGTTAGTCAGGACATACGAAGGCGCATCATCAGCGGAAGTCGTGCCTACTATGAGCTCCAGAAGAAACTGCGGTCAAGAAAGATTCACCCCCGCACCAAATGTACGATGTACAAAACGCTCATAAGACCGGTAGTCCTCTACGGGCATGAGGCGTGGACTATGCTCGAGGAGGACTTGCAAGCTCTTGGGGTTTTCGAACTTCGGCGGCGTACAGGAGAACGGCGTGTGGCGGCGAAGGATGAGCCACGAGCTCGCTCAACTCTACGGCGAACCCAGTATCGTGAAGGTAGCTAAAGCTGGAAGGATACGCTGGGCAGGGCATGTTGCAAGAATGCCGGACAACAACCCTGTAAAGATGGTGTTCGCTACGAATCCGGTCGGAACAAGAAGGCGTGGGCGCAGCGAGCTAGGTGGATTGACCAGGTGCACCAGGACCTGGAGAGTGTGGGTCACAGTCGAGGATGGAGAGAAGCGGCCATGAACCGAGTGAATTTGCGAATTATTGTTGGCGAGGCTTTATCAAGATAATTGATGTAAAGCCAAATAATGCTAGCTGCCTTTTCAGTGCTCTAGCAAGTTGATTTGCTCCAAACTGACTTGCGAGAATTGACTCGCAATAAGTCAAAATTTTTTGTCATTGGTGACTTTAAAGCCAAACATCGGTCATCGAAAAATTCTCAAAGTAATTCCAACGGCAGAATTTTATTTGATGAGTGCTCTTCAGGATATTTCTCAATTCAATACCCTGATATCCCTACGTGTTTTTCCTCTTCTAGAAATCCATCTACGATTGACTTGGTCTTAACCGCCTCTAGTTATTTCGTAGCCAAGCGAGTCCAGCTTAGAAATCTTTAAATGATTTCAGCATAGCATGAAAATAGGAATCCTTTCAGAATTTGCTCAAAGAAATCGTTTACCATTTGAGGATATGGGAGTACTCTTCAAATTTTCCCAGAAATTGTAACTGAATTTTAGATTTTTTTTTTTTAAAGTATTCTTCCACCGATTTCTTCAGTTATTACTATTTTAGAGTAATAACTGGAGAAAGACTTTTAAAAGAATGCTTCCGAGAAGTTTGCAATTCTGGGTCGAAGAAATTCTTGGAGAATATGTTCCGAACAAATCATCTAAGAATTCTCCGAAAATCTCTCATGTCAATGTTTTTCCATTAATTTTAGGATCCATTCCTTCAAGGATTACCCCCACAGATTATCACAGGAATTGTTCCATAAATCCTACCTGGGTTTATTCCACAAAATCTACCAAAAATTTTGCATTGTATTAAAGGATTTTTCTATAAAACATCTTAAAAAAAGCTCAATGGATTCTTCAATCTCATAGTTCATTTATAAATTGAGACCACAAAATGCTAAAGAAATTATTCCTGTAATTACCTCAGAGTTCCACTACATAATTTCTAGGGAACTCTAGAATATCCTGCAGGAAATTATGTAGAGTTTTCTGGAGACCCATCCAAGACTTTATACTGAGTCCAGAAGAAATCTGGAGATTTTTCAAAGGCTTCTCCCTTGTAGTAATATATCGTGTATTTACCAGGATCAGTGATATCTTGAGGATTTTATTTTTAAACAAGTTCTTTGAGAACTTCTTTTAGAAGTTTTGTATGAACCTGTTGGAAAATTTCTGAAAAAAAAAGATGGGGAATAATCTATTAAGATAGCCTTTAGATTTTTTTTTCTGGACGAAAATAACAAGATATGCAAAACAACCTCGCTAGGGAATAATGGAGTTATTTGTGAATTCTATGGAGAATCGCTGAATATGTTCCGAGAAACCGTTGGTTCCTCGAGTAACGTATCTTTGAAAAAAAAAAATCTTAATTCCAAGGTATCCAGAAAATTTCTGCTAGGATTCTTGGGAAGTTCGTGGTGAAATCGTCCAAAGAAATCCTTAAGAATTCTTCGATTTAATAATAACTGAAGAAACTTTACGTAAATAACTGAATTACATTCTTAGAAAATATTTGGCGTATCGTCCCCACAAAAACAATTTAGAAAAGGTCATTTGAGAGATGTCTGATTGAATTATCCGAGAATCGTTTACAAACGGTGTTCTCTGTTCAGTCCTCTTTTGGTCACGTTTTTCAGGCATAAGGTCATAGAGTTTATATTTTAACACACCTAGCCACAAACCAGCCCTGAAAGTGATCGTATCGACATATTGCTCTTCACTAATTGACACTTTGATTTTTCAATGAAAAGTTAAAAACGACTTGAAGAAAAGGTGAAAACCAATTTTTTTATTTTCAATCACTAATTTTAACCCCTCTACCTGGTAGCTGATTTTTTCACCACAAAAAATTCAAATTGTGATAACTGTTATTGTTTGTCATTATTTTTCCACCATTTTTTCAAGTTTCCAAAAAAAATTTTCTATATTTGAAGTCTGTACCAGTTTTGATCATTGATCACCTTGTTTCCATCATTGATCATCTGAATCCGAAGAGATTCCAAAATTCCTTGGGGACCGACGTGTAGCAATAACTTTCGTAAATATCTCAGTCTAAAGATTTCCTCTCATATATGGATATTAACTATTTCAAAACTATGATGATATGAGTATATTGATGAGAGTATATTGTGAAAAATGAAAACAAATACGTGAAATCGTTTTTAGTAATAAGCTTTTATGGTTTTGGTATCACTCCAGGCGTAACAAGATCTTAAAAACTTAAAAATATCAGATTTTACTTTAGAGATTTCTCGCACCTATTTTTTCAAAGAAACTTCTTATTAACCTGATATTGTTTAGCCCATTTTTTATGTTTTTTATTAAATGAGTAAAAACAAATGCCGCGCTAAATAAATTTTATATGGGAAGTTTCGGTCCCCAAGGAATACCGGAATATGTACTAAACCAGATGACAAATGGTTAATTCCGAAACAGATTCAAAAAGTTGAAGTTTTTGAGAACTTGTGATAAAAGGCGCAAAAAATATTTGAGAAACAAAAAAGTTATCATAATTCGAATATTTTTGTGTGGTTAAAATATGAAGCTGCCGGTAGAGGGGTTAATGTTGATAGGAAAGCTGAGAAGCACACGGGTAAAAATCAGAATCCAAAAAAACAAGATTATGACTCATGATATCATGATTTCAGAGTGTTTTCAGCTTATGAAAATACACCATGATTTGGACTTATGATATCATGAGCATATTGACGTAACGCAACACACGCGTTATGCTTTTGTCGCGGATTGCTCGGAACCATGAATCACATGCCTAAAATCATGAGCCGCGCATTCATTTATGATCGACCAAAACCAAAAACTAGAGCGAGAATTCGAACCAAGAACGTTTTGATTAAGAGTCCCGTATTATACCATACTACCACTTTATCATGTTGAACTGGAGGAGATCGAAACGAATCAAATGATGCAAAGCACCCCGTTTAGTGTTAATACTCTGATGTTACGCATATGAGAAATCATGATTATGACTCCAGGAACCATGATTTGTGGTCCTGGTATCATGACTTATCCAAATTATGAATTTCATGACTTGTAAGTCATGATTTAGAAATCAGATTTTTATCATGGTGTCAGTGGATGCGGGGAGTGGTAAACAGTGGAGGGTGGAAAATGACAGCTGGCGAGTCGGCGAGCTGGCTGATTCGTTTATGTGATTTTCCCCTCTAGTGGTTGCTATCGTTTCATAGGATTGTTTTTTATTGATCGTAGTTCTTTGATAATGAGAATCAAATCTTAAAGCATTTGCAAGTAAGTCATTGATAATATGTATTATCTGAAATATAATTTTGATTTTGCTATTTTTAGACTAACAATAAAATCCATATAGTAGAAAGACTCAGTTTAGAGTTGCTTCCTTCCAGGGGACCGGCCAGGACAACTGCATTAAATGGAGGCTGTTACCCGTAGGCGATGGGCTACGACAGAAAGAGGAGTGCCCCGAAATTTCGCGGTATGCCGTACCATCGACTGATGAACAGAATCCCATGGATGAGGAGAGCTTTGAAATTATTTACACTACCTTTTGGCTAACCATTATTTTAATTTTTAGCAAACAAACGTGAACGTAACAGATAGATGGCAGTGTTACATTGACTTAACCGATGAAACTGTCGAGTGCGTTGGTTCTCTTTTAAACGGGTGCCGGTCATACATGGAAGCCAATTTACTGTAAAATGGAATGAAAGCTGTTGTAATTTTGAGTATTTTTTATTGTTCAGACATTTTGTTTAACTAAAAATGCTTTGACCAGTAATACATATGTAACTAAATAAAATGAAATTAAATTTTTGTATGAAGTTTTTTAGATTTTGTTAATGCATTCCGGTTGTTTATTCATCTCAACTTCGATTATCGTGGTGTTGGGGCTCATTCGCACATTTCATAACGCTGATATAAAGACTGTTCATTTAGAAAGTGGACACCTAAATATTAGCATTTTGGTGTAAAAATTCCATGAAAACAAATAAAATTTTGTTTCAGTGTGATCTCAAGTGTTTATTTTGACAGCAGACAAAAGTTGACATAACAAAATTATAAATTCTAAACGATGGGTCGAATTGACATGGCGACTCTCAATTTTTTCTGCACAAATGGTGTACAGAAAAACTGCCGTTCCGAGATTTGGCTTAAATCGCGAAGTGTCCAAATTGAATTTTTTCAACGCTGTGCCAAAACAGATATTCCTGACGACGTACGATACATCCCAACAGAAAAATTTGGGAAAAATGATTTGGTATGGCAAGCAATTTGCTCCTGCGGTATGAAAGTACTTTATATTTCATGACGGGTTCAATCAGAACTGAAAGCATTAAAAAATGGCTTCTGCCCATCTACTGAAAGTATACCATGCCTCCATTGTTTTTGCCAGACCTAGCATCGGCTCACTATGCTTCAGCTACTTTGGAGATGCTCAAGAAGGATAAGTCGAATTTGTAGAAAAATGATCGAATCCATCAAATTGCTCAGAACTACGCCTCATTGAAACATATTGGGCAATAATCAAGACGGCATCTTAAGAAGGATGGAAGAGAAGCAAGCTCCATCGATTTTTTCAAGAAAATGTGGTCAGCAGTTCAAAAAGCAGTTCGAAAAGTTCCGAAAAAAGTTGTGCAGAATTTTATGGGAGGTATCAAAAAGAAAAGTAAGAGCATTCTCCAGCAATGCTCAATAAATGTTCAAATTTATGTGATTTGATCGAAATTACGTTGATTTCCATGTATTTTAGGTAAACTCATGAATTTGTTCGAAAATTAACAGTTTACTGTAAAAAAACACGTGTCCACTTTCTTAAATGAACAGTCCTTAGAACGTTTTTTTTTAACACCTATCCACCTCCTTGTAACGCTTTTTGTATGATAATTCTACAGTTTTTGTATAAAGCTAAGTATGCTGTTCGGCTCAAGAAAAGTAAAAATTTCTGCCCAAGAAATGCTCAAGAAATTTCCTACAGTGAGCTCCATTTGAATTGACATTTCTTTTCAACTACGTACTGCGATCAAAGAAAAAAGTTTTTCTTGAGCATTTCTTGCAAGAAACTTCCCACGCATCGAGATAGGCGATTACTTTTCAGATGAAGTGCATACTTCGCTTAAGCCGTAACAACTTGAGGACGTCCAACCACCTATTTCTGCGTTATGAAATTTGTGAATGGGCCATTGTATTTTGTTCAACACTTTTTTCAACCCGCGTGGTGAAAATCCACTTTCAATCGTAATTCAAGATTGGCATGATGCTTGTGTACTGTGGAATTGTTCCAGAAAATTTGAATCAACTAAAAACATAACTGACGTTTTCCAAAACAAAATGAATTGAGGGGAAAAGCTTGTTTTAGTATCATGGCTTGCTGATTTATTCAAGCATAACAAACCTGCCAGCTGATATCTTTTTCTCCAATATGGCGGAATGCTCTATTTGACACATCGATCTACCTCCCTTCTACTACCTTGGCACCGACGGCACTGATTTGGTCTCTGGACGATCGCAGCAAGCTGTGCGTGCGGCAAGCTGTGCGATTCAGCCGGTGAAATATTGAAAAGGATGATGGTGCTATGCCACCCGAAAATTATTCTGGAGGAAGTTTTAACACAGTGATTTTTGTGATGTTATGAAAAACGACAATTCAAGTGAGAGTGCATTGAACTTAGGCTTTTTAAATGCTGCAATCGGGCGCGTTCTGTGTTCAATTGAGAGCAGAAATGGTGTTTCGGAGATCCGGCGGTTGTCGGATAACTAGCGTGCTGGACGTTGAACGGTGGACCAGTATGAATAAGGCGCTTTTATCAAGAAATGACAGGCATCCGGTGAGTTCGTCCCCTTATAACAAGAACCGCATTTCAGATGTTAAGATCGTCGTGTTCAGGTTTTCGCTTTTCATGAAACATAATTCTGGACGGATTGTATTTGTCATTTCAGCCGGTCGCTAGTTGCAAAGCTTGTTATGCGTAGTAGCCGTTTTCTTTTGTTTTCCCGGATCGCTTTTTTTTTTTTTCTTTTCCTTAGGGTCAGTGTTCCCTTAGTGGACTGTCCCCTATAGTCGCACTAGTGGCTTTTTACGGCCGTTTTGCTATGAATCTTTTCAAAATATTTTTTGACATGAAGGTCAGGAGCTATTTATCTAAGTACCATTGATACACAGCTTGATTTTGTTCAAAAAATGATCGAAATAATTAGTTTTGCTTAAAATTTGAGCTCCTTGCGCCTATAGTTAACCTATTGTTCCTATAGTACCACAACTGAGAGAAACTATTTTTTATTATACGAAATAGTTAATGAATTAAGAACTTTTTTTACATCAAACGAAAGCTTTTGATCCACACTGTGAAGGAAAAATATAAAAGCTTTGTGAAAATACGGTTTTGATTAGTATTTTGCCAATGCCGTGATGCTAGTGCTACTATAGGAACAGAAATTAGAAATAGTGCTACTATAGGCACATGTATTCCTATAGTGGCACAAGCGATAATAAATGCAAACATATGAATTTTCGCAGTTTTCATATTTTTCCCACAAAACCAAGATAAAAAGCTTTCAGATGATGTAAAAATAATGACGCTAGCGTTATTTTTCGATTTTATACGAATATTTGTTCTTAGCTATGCGGCTATTGGTACATCGACCCTATATTTGCGCGTTTTTTATCAGTTTGTTTATTACTGAACCCTCGTTCTTTTTTACGGTACAATCCGATGACCCTAGAGGGATCGGTGCTGATTTTTTAATGTTTAACAAGCGTGAAACGGTGAAACGCGAAATCGACTTAATTTTCACGAAATAATGTTCTCTACACTGTAAGTAAAATGCCAGCATTCAACAGATTAAAATACTAACCATTAAACAACAAATTCCCTGGGTCCATCGCCAGCTTTTCAGGCGAATCCTGACCTAATACCCCTTTCATCCCCCACCTCCGTAGCACTTATGAGGGTGTCGCTGAGTCGGAGGCCTCTCGTTAAGTATGTGCTACATCAACATTTCCTTCCCCAATCCCAAGTTACGGTAAAGATGGGCGTGGCCGGGAATAGTGATATTTATGGTTTGAATATTTTTGTTTAAGATTGGATCAAGGTTAACTCCAAAGCCTTGTTCCTGAGAGTGGTCTAAATAAGACTATCAAACAAAAAACATATATGGCTAGTATCCAATCTATGAAGTATACCGTAACTACGCTAATGCTTTCTTCCATTCTTGCCTCGTTTAGTGGCAGTTTTAAACCCCACTTTTTTGGAGGAAGATGTGATTTCACAGATTCACCTTTCCTGTTGCCCGTGGTTGCAATTATGTTCAGTGAATAAACGAAAGAAGAAGTGACCTTCTTAGAGGTTTTTTTTCCAAAGACGTTGTCCAAGAAGGATTGAAACCGTTCGCTTTCGGCACGGGTCCAAACAAGGATCGAAAAGGAACCAATAGGATTAAAAAGTAGCATTTGAAAGTACTGTTTTATTGCCCTTAAGTTAGTTAAAAGACTTCCGAGGACAGAAAAAAGTACAGGTTTGGTTTGCATAATTACTATTATATGTATGGTTTGCTAAATGCTAACTTAATCAGTGTTCAAAAACTTCCAATCCATCGTTTACTGCACTGTGCGTATAACCTTTTTTGCACCGTCCATGTTGCTGCCCGGTATAAGCGCGGTACCGATAATGGAATTTGTCGCGCTTTCAGCAATGGGCCCCGGCTGGCTGGGTGGCCCAGTCCAAATCGCAAAAACCGATTCCAAAGCCGGCTGTTTGGCGAAGCACGCTGTGGTTGTTCAGCAGGGTGCTGCAGTTGGTGGGTGTTGGGTTGGCGCAATTGAACTTCGTCAAGGATCGTTGGAAACCTGTTTTACTAGATAGTAGCCATCGTCACGGCGCACAGCAGTAGCTAGTCTAGAGCAGTGCGGTTGATACGATTGTCGGCTACTGCCGGAATACAATGAACCGTTAAGTGGTTTTTCGCACTACCGGCATCTGTAGGTCGGCGTTGAACAGTGGAGTATGGTCGGGAAAAATTGTATAATTGAAGTTCTTGAAATTGCCTGTGGATTCTTTTGTTGATTTGTCCCCAAAGTTTCAAATTGAACAGCTTTGTCGTCTGTTCAAAAGACCTACCCAAAGAATATCAGAATTTTAAATCAAGTTAAGTGGGTAAACTATCGCTTTCACACGATCTGGGACTTTTTTGATTTTTGTCCGAATTCTGAACAACGGCGCACCACTGTGCGTCGTGAACAAGCTTGGACGATGATAGCCGGGAATTTGGGAATTTGTATGGAACCCACCAAACGCAATCAGTGTTCGGGCAAAATGTTTACATTGACGTGTATGGTCATGATTGTGTGCCGATGAAAGGATGTATGTTATTACATTCACTGGATTGATTATTATCATTCAGGTCTTATCATTTTGGAAAGTACCTTCCTGTGAACAATCAAGCTTTGCATAACCCAATCAATCGACGCCTCGTCAACAGTACAGGTCGGACTCGATTATCCGGAGTATCGATTTTTTTTTCACTCCGGATAATCGAATCCTCCGGATAATCGAATCACTAAGAAAAAATGAAATCTACGATAAAAGAACATAAATATTATCTTTTCTTGTTTTTTTTATTTATATGATGCGGTGACGTAGCCTGATATTATCTCTAGGAACAGTAGGAGTCTTTACAAGAAAAAAACCTTTATTTTACCAGCATACACAAAAACTACTTTTTCAGACCCCCCTGTTCTTAAATACGTTCAAAACTGCAAAACCATTCATGTCGTATGTTGCAAAACCAAATTATCTCAGATTTATGCATTAAAATTGAAAAACAAGAACATCAAAAATCAAATTCCGGATAATCGAGTCTAAAATTCCGGATAATCGAATCCCGGATAATCGAGTCCCCGGATAATCGAGTCTCCGGATAATCGAGTCCGACCTGTACCACAATTTACATCTCCATCAATGAGTGTATGTACTTTAGATAGCAACCTTCTAGCGCAAAAATGAAAATCAATTACATAAAATGCAATAAAAGCAACAGGCGAATGATTTCCCTCGATAGGCACTGTTTGAAGGGGCACGTAATGGCAATCAGCAACTGAAGCTCGAACCATGTCGAGTAGGCAACATTTGTCGATATCAATATGACCCTGCTGTGGAAGTTGCCACTACTGACACAGTAACTGCAGTTAGTATCCACTTGCTGCTTATATCGGCTAAAAATGGCAAATGATATCACACTCTGGCACCGTTTGTCGTACTCAAGCCGTTACGTTGCAGTTGTGGGAAGGGATAGCTGCGATAAAATTCAAAGCCCATGCCCGCCATGCAATGCATACACAAATGAATCGGCCGCCTCCCACATCGCGAATCATGAGTGATTTCCAATTTTATTTTTGTGTGAATTGATTCCCATGTACACTTTTGTTCTATTGAATCATTTTGTAATCACTATGATTTGCTTGGCATTAATAAAGATTGTAAAGTACATTAAACCGTAAAACAAAATTGTAGGGAAGACATTCAAGTTATCTCGTATGGCCAAATAGGGAACCATTATAGCCTTAACTGGTACACCCGCCCTAACTGTAAAAAAATAAGTAGAGCAAAATATACTTTCACGACCGCCCAGAGGGCGTGAGTTCAAATTTCAAGTATTAGAAACGCTATTTTAAATTAGAAGCATTGTTTACCAATCCGTGGATTCTCAAGAAGTGACCTCCTCAAGTGTTTTTACAGCATGTCTCTGCAGAAGTTTTCATAGATCCCTTCACGGGAGTCACAATAAAGGTCAATGGTGTTTGCAGTGTTCAGGAGCTCTGCAAGAGTCTACAGAAGGATCTCCACAAGTTTCTCCACAACAAGCACATAATTTTTCCCAGTAATCTCCAAAGAGCTTCCCACAAATGTCTTCATTAAGATATCCGTAGGAGGAGGTGGAACATTTCGCAAAGAGACGTTTCGCATACGGACGTTTAACATAATCAGAATTATATGCCTTCTTTAAAATGCTACCTGTTCATGTATGAAATTGCATTATGTGAAACGTCCATTATGCCAATCGTCCGTATGCGAAACGTCTTTATGCAAAATGAGTCACCCCCTTCGTAGGAGAGTTGTGTTTGATCCTTCGACCTTGACGCTTGCTCCTGTGGGGGCCGGCGATGAGTGCAGGATCAAACATGTCGCGCAGCGGTCGAGTAAAGTGAAAAAGTGCCCGCGTTCGATTAGTTCTTTTTTATCTTTCGACGTTGATGCTTGCTCCTGGGCAGTGCGTCAAGAAAGCCCGAGCAGTCGTCAGTTATTTTCCCTCGCGGGTCGCGCGCCTATTTTCTATGAGTGCTTTTATATAGCCGAGCAAACGAGTGCAGCTGAAAGTGGATTGTTGCTGCTCAAGGATGACGGATCAATTTGCGAGCTCGTTTCATGCTACTATTTCTAATCTATAAAATATGTATGACTGCACCTTTAATCGTTACAACGGTGAGACGTAAATATGATTTTTCAACAAACTATGAAAGGTTCGTCACTGTGAGTGTCGACATAAACTCTGATTCATAAATTATTTATGTCTAATTTATTTTTCAAAACACCTTTTTCTTTTACCTTTATTTTTGTAATTAAAAAAAAACTTTGAATGGTTCGACACTACGAGTGTAGACTTGCGAGAGGTTCACTTTATTCAACAAACTTTGAAAGGTTCGTCACGTCAAGTGTTGGCATAATTTTTCTCTACATAGATATTGTTCATATCAAATGAAAATATTATATTTACATATAACATTTGTGGAGATGCAGAGGCAAACACGGTCTCCAAATAGCAAAGGTTACACACTAACATTCCTTCCCCCAATCCCACCTGACTGCAAGGACGTGGCCGGCGCCGTTATTGACCATGTATTAATAGAGGCACTGAATTATGCACACTGAAGAAGATTATGGCCAATCCCAGCCGATCTTCTAGTTCATTCTTTGTGCATTTTCACTGACTTCGGTCAATCACGGAATAGCAACCATTGATATGTGTAGTCAGTCTAAGCTAAGCTAAGCTAATGAGTCACCCCCTTCGTAGGACTCTTAGCAGAAGTCTGTATGAGTAAAAGTCTGTACAGAACTTCCATAGATGTAGGCTTATCCCCCAACACCTTTTCAAAAAGCAAGATAACATTTAGCAAAGCTAGGCAACACAGCCGAGATTGCTGATGAGCATAGGACCACGAACCAGTAGAAGTTGTGCAAGACTCCGATGTTAAACCTGTTTCAACAAGTCGTCGCAGAGACACTCCACTGAAATAGTAGTGATGAAGAAGCGATGTAAAGGATAGAGTCACGAGGTAGTCCCATAGAAGTTTTGACAAATGAGGGGGTTAGAAGCAAGTGTGTAAGTGACAAAAAACTATAAGAAAATTGAATTTTCAAAAATCGAAGTTTTTTCAGCAATTTTTCATCCCATACAAATTGTATGTGAGCAACAAAAATAAGGCAATATTTCTATGAATTATGTTTTTTTTTTATTTGACGGAAAAATCACCTGAAATTACAATTAAAATGTATGGAAACAGTAGAATTTTCCTGTATACTCGAACTAAAAGCGACTAAAATGTCACTTACACCCTTTTGAATTTAGGCCACTCAAATGAGTACCGTAAACCGGAGGCAAATTGACCACTCTTTACAATTTTTAGTTGTTCTATCCTTAGGAATTATGTTATTGTCAATTTTCTTTTGAAAACAACATTCAATAGCATAGTTTAGCATTAATGAATGTACATATCGTGGGTGGCTGTACAATGCTCAGCTCTATCGGTTTTGAGAAATCTATATGTACTGTCGCAAAAAAAAAAACGTTTGGGATGAACGTCTTTTTCTACATAATAGAAATAAACAAAACAAGCATCACATTGTAACCTGATCACGTCCTTACAATCGCTGGGGGAAGGGAAGGAATGTTAGTTCAACGTCTACTTAAGAAGATACAGGGGACCCAAACTATCTTCATAGACTTCACGGGGTAGGGATATTGTGTTAGTAGGGTGGGGTGTATAGGATGATAGGCTCATTCGATAATTAAGAGCAATATTGGTAACATGTGATAATAAGTACATAATTTTCTTCACCGAATCACTACTGAAATGAACTTTTAGGAAAAGGACACATAATTTCACTGCACAACGCGAACAATACTCTATCACAATTCCACAGCATAACGCGAACGACGCAAGTAACACGATTAATCCACTTCGCCCAAGCAAGCGTCGCGGTCTACACACACGTGGTCTAAAAATACACACTGAGCCAAATTGATCACCTTATAACAAAACAGATGAATAGAATAAAAAAAAACATTATCTACTGAATAAGATTCCCAGATTCGAAAAATGTTAAAGTTTAACTATGAAAATTAGCATAATACGCCCAAATTTAAGCAATTGCCCTTGAAATAAATAGAAACGTTTTTTCGAGAATAGACGGTCTTACGATTGGAAAACTTTGCCTTTACGTCTGCATGATCGTACACATAAATTGTGTAGTTCACTTTTAAGCTAAAACAATAATTCAGACACATTTTTTTGTGCAGGCTTACATGTAGGCAGCAGTGGATTGTTTATTACTGACTTTTGCAGTAGTATTGGTTACACTTTCAAAAACTGTAAATAATTCAATGCAAAACGAACTTTGAAATCAAATGAAAAAAAAAACATGTGATGTTTGTTTCTAGGCATACAACATTCTCAGAAAAAAATGATATTGATATTCGACATGATTAAATTCAGCTCAGTGTCAAATTGATCACCTAGATTATTAGAAATCTTAATAGAACATTTGCGCCATGAGAAACTCTCTGAAAACTATCTAAACAAAAAATCAGGGTTCTTCCTGAAATCTCATCACACATTTTTATATTTGTCGATTTTCGTAGAATAACATAAATGTGAAGGGAACCGTTGAGGCAATTATTGCATCTTTAAATTGGATTTCTGAGTTCACTCCAAGCTGCTTTGATCTTTGGAGGCCTTTTGTTTTACATATTAGAAGGAATTCCTATATAGAGAAATTCCTTAAACACTTTGGCGAATTCCTTTATATGAACATTGAATCAATTTCTCGAAAAACACGGAAGTATTGCCGGAGGATTTAATTTTGGAAGCCTTGATTAAACTTCTGGGTCAGTCATTTGAGTGAATACTGGAGAAAACAAAGTCCTCTAAATGAGTTACAACAGTAACCTTTGGATGTATTGCTAGAGAAATCCTCGAAAAAAAAAATAATCGAAATTCAAAATTAGTATTTCTTGTTGATTTCCTGGCGGAATTTCAACAGGAATCTGTTCTCAAATTTCTTTAGGAATTTGTGTCTGTGGCAATCGCTAGGTAATATCTTAAAAACAATCTTGAACTTAGCCTGCGAGAAATCTTCAAGCAATTTATGTTGACAGGGATTTCGCAGCTCTTGAAGAAATCCTTGAAGTAAATAACTGAAAGTATGGGTGAAAGATTCTAGTCATGCTTGAAAGCTGTCCTAGAAAAATACTTGGAATGACTATGATGGGACCTCTGGAGAGTTATCTTTGAAAATCCTATAAGAGCTTTCTTGGAAATTCTCACAAAATGGAGGCACATGAGGCTAGAAAATAAACGAGATAATTAAAATAACAACTGCCATGATGTTATTAGCAGAATTACTCATAATACATCAGGAAGAAGATGTTATAGTTATCTTTGAATATATCCAGAGGGATGCATGTAAAAATTTATGAACAAATACCTAGACTCATTTCTGTAAAAATTTCTTCTAGAATTTTTGAATCACTGAACGAATTACATTTCATGATGTAAAAAATTTGAGTTTGTTGTGAAATCTTTGGAAGAACCGTAATAGATATTTTTGAAATAATGATTGTTATTCAAAAAAAAAAAAAAAAAAAAGAATGTCTTCGAAAAACCTTAGAGAATTTTTTTTAAAGAAAACAGTTTGTATAAACCCAGCAGAGAATCTTGATGAGTGATCTCGAGAAATAATCAAGGAATTCTTTGAATCATTCCCTGAGAAAATGCTAAAACTATTCTCGAAGGAATCTCAGAGCGACCTGCTCTGAAACAGTTCCTAAAGGGTAGTTGAGGTAGTTCCAGCGGAGAAGAGCGATCAAATCAGGATCAAACTTGTTCGACATGCAAAGCAATGATCGAGTAATATCGCGAATCCGATGAGGTGTGATTATATCATCAATAATCGCATCACACGCCAATTACAATTCCCAGATCCTTGCCTCTAACGGCTAATCCCCTGGTAGCTGTGGAGATGCAGAGGTATTCTCGGTTTCTTGTAACAATGGATACCCAACTTCTACATTGTGAGCTCTTGATTTGTGCGAATTGGTTGCTTATCACAAGCCCCTTTTCAAATAAATCTCCAATGTCAAATATAGTAATTATTATAATCAAATAATAATATTATAATAAAATAATAATATAGTAATAACATAATAATATAATAATAAAATTCAAATAATTCTTTGAATTAATAAATCTAAATTAATTAACATCATTAGTGGACAAACATGAATAAAACGCTTTTCAATTGAGAACCTCTGCAACCGACAACAACCGCAGGCTGCACAGTGCACTTCGCGTGTGAGTGCAGATATGCAAATAAAATCAATTTTCAAGTTTACATGTTTAGTAAGTCAAGATCAAATGCACAACACAACCATTCCCACTAGCTGTGTCCATCCATGTGTGCAGGCAGGAGGACAATGAAGTTGTTTCGTGTAAACGTCGTCAAAATAGGAACCGCGACCAACCGGTTGATGGAAGGAATAGCTACAGCTGGCCTAGCTACTCAACCATATGAGTGTATTTACTTCAAAGTAAACTGGTCTTGTCGTCGGTAAAAGTGCAAAAAGTGACCGGCACTGCGGGGCTTGAACCGGCGAAGAAAAACTTGTATTCGGCTACCGGTGCCGGTTGTTTCGCCTTTCTTGGCGTTTTGTCATCAAACTGATGAAATGTTTTGCCGGTAAATGGTGGGAAAGGTAAACAGTATTGGCAACTAGTCGCTAGTTACCGTAATCTATGTTTAGAATGTGCTCAATGAATTTAAATTATCTTATTCAAACTCTTAACATTCTTGTATCACGTAAATTACTCGAAAGATTTCTCATGAAATTTTATATTTTCAGAGAAATTGAAATTTTTGTTTTAGAACTATTATGCTAAACACTGTGAATGTCGACGTACCTTTTTAAATCTTCAACCCATTACGAGATAAAAATGAAAAACTAGTCGTATTTTCTCTCCTTATCCATAGATCGCATCACCATTCAAAGGTGACTCCCAAATCTGTTTACTCCCTCACTAATAATCACCCTCCCCGTGGTGATTGTGGAGATGCAGAGGTTTTCTCGGTCTTAAAAGCAACATCGTTACACACCGTTATTCTTACTTACTATAAGGACTTGTCCGGACTATCAATAATATAAGATCTGCTTAAATGTGCACTTGAAGAATATGCGGAAAGTCCCATCCCAAACTAAAAATTACTTTGTTAACTTAAAAATAAATTCTATTGAGTGTTTTTAACACATAAAGTGTTGATCATGTGGTGTTCGAAGCAATTAAATCCTCGTACAAGCTGGTAAACTTGCATGTAAGTTGATTGAGATCGTCAAAAAGCGCGTTTTCAACAGCGAATATCTCAAAATCTAGACGTGCTATGAAATATTTAAAATGGCAATGAATTTATCAGCCCTTAATTAAGTGAATTTTAATGCTTGAACTAGGGTCCAGATAGCCGTAGCGGTAAACGCGCAGCTATTCAGCAAGACCAAGCTGAGGGTCGTGGGTTCGAATCCCACCGGTCGAGGATCTTTTCGGGTTGGAAATTTTCTCGACTTCCCAGGGCATAGAGTATCTTCGTACTTACCACACGATATACGCATGCAAAAATAGTCATTGGCACAGTAAGCTCTCAGTTAATAACTGTGAAAGTGCTCATAAGAACACTAAGCTGAGAAGCAGGCTCTGTCCCAGTGGGGGCGTAATGCCAGAAAGAAGAAGTATGCTTGAACTGAAAAAAATCGCAGCGTAATCTCAACAGTTTTAATTTTGTACAATAAGAGCATGTTGGATTCACAAAATATGTGTTGTTCATACCGGAAGAGGACCAAATATCCAAAATTCGGATTAGAAGAGAAATCGTCCTCTGGGAACAACACTTCATAAAGAAGAATGATACAAATGTTTTCATACTCATCATGCAACATGCCTGCTAACGATCGATCCGATTTGAAATCATATTGTTTTCAAAAAACCTCATGTCGAAAGTCAATCAATTTCCGTTCGTACCTACACCGCATGATACGTTGCTACCGAAAACGTCGATTCCCTTCCCCTGACAGATAGCACCAGCAGTTCCACAGAGCCTGTGAATTTTATTATGTTGCACGTCCGATAATTTGATTTGTTTCGATGGCTATTCCACACCGACACGCCGACCAAACGCTGCTCAAACTGTTGTGTTTCCGTTTGTTTGGCTTTCTGATAAGCAGCTCGCTCTGCTGGCAAACGATGGCCAAGCGAAAACATTGAACTGCATAATGCATCGCACCTACACTACCGTGCAAAAACTTGAGGTTAGCCCATTAAAAACATACAAAAACATCTCTTGGATTGAATTTCTCTTCGGCTCATTCGATAGGCAACAATCTCTCATTATTAAGGTGTATGTTTTTTTCAGTGTAGTATTTGAAAACCACCATAAATTTAAGTAAACATTTAGTACACTTATTTCAAAAACGTTTTTGGTCAAAACATCTACGAAGTAAGGTTAACTAACTCAAGGCCTTTTGGATAAACCATAGAGAGTTTCAATTAGACTTGTAATCACAGACATAAAGCCAAAACACTTTTGTACGGTTTTAAGGAAGTGACCCCAAACTTTCGTACGGAACTGTGCCTATAATCTCTGCCGGACGCTTTGGACAGCTGGGAGTGGGAGTGGTGGTGGTGCCCGCGCATAAAACAATGCAAACTTTGACTTAGATGTGTTCGTATAATTTTTCTCCATTGTTTTTGCAGAGAAGCCAAGTTTGTTTTGCTTTTTGCAGCTTGTTTGGAGCGTTTTCCAGCAACGATTTGCCGTGAGGCACACCTTGCATCGGGGTTGTTGCTGTACCAGTGTAGGACTTTGGTGCAAATTTTTCAAATGCAGTAGCATAACTCAATCTAGGTGTGCGCCATGGTGGGATACGTGGTAATCGAAAGTTTGTAGGAACAAAAGTTTTCATAATCTTTCTAATGAAAACGGCCAAACGCGTTCACGATTAACCTGTGGAATGATACGTAATTTTTTGAAGTCGAAAAAATTTCAGAAAGCTTGAAAATATGATTGTAACTATGATTAAAAAAAATAGTTTTACACAGTTGTCATTTTATTATCATAAAATTCAATATGAAGCCGAGAAAATTACCAATTCGAAAAGATCATCTAAGGCAGGCCTGCCCAACCTTTTTGAGCCGTGGGCCATATCTCAGCAACATGAACAGGTGGCGGGCCAAATTTCATTTTCACAAAATCGAACAAAATTAAGTTGATAAAAGAGCTTTCTTTGGGGGTCATACAAAAATTTGAGCATCTTACCGAAGATCAGGTGAGAACTATGCTTCGGATTATATAATCTAGATGAGTTTCTTGTATCAATCTTGCCATTAAGTATATCAGAATAGAGTCCAAGGTTATATTAGAAACCAAATTGGAATTCTGTCAGAATCTTACCTATCCATAAGAGCCCTGCTAAGAATTCAAATAGAATCATGTCCTGATTGTTTTGAGAATGCAGTATAAGATTTTGTGATAATTTCGCCTAGGATTAAATAAGGTGCTGGATTCTTCGAATTCAGAATCGTGCTCGATGTATATTCTATAACTAGCAAACCCGACGTGGCTAGCCACATTCCAACGAAACTTTAAAGCGAAAAGTCACGTATAATCTTTCAAATCGCATGATACTGATGACCGCAAAATCGCCTAAATTTATGCTCTGGCCATACTCCATTGAGCAGGTGGCCTCAATACTGTTGTAGTGTTTTAATCTGATATCTTCTTCTTTCTGGCGTTACGTCCCCACTGGGACAGAGCCTGCTTCTCAGCTTAGTGTTCTTATGAGCGCTTCCACAGTTATTAGCTGAGAGCTTACTGTGCCAATGACCATTTTAGCATGCGTATATCGTGTGGCAGGTGCGAAGATACTCTATGCCCTGGGAAGTCGAGATAATTTCCAACCCGAAAAGATCCTCGACCGGTGGGATTCGAACCCACGACCCTCAGCTTGGTCTTGCTGAATAGCTGCGCGTTTACCGCTACGGCTATCTGGGCCCCATAATCTGATATAGAAATAGCTTTATATGCTGTTGTAGTGCTTCTTCTGTAGTGAAATATTTCAAAAGTTCCAGAAGATGCTATGAATTAGAGAGTAGAAACATACCAAAAATTCTAGCTTATGTTCCCGAATAGCTGCTGCAGTGTAGTATGATTCATTGTCATTTTTCAAAATCACAGGTGGTGAATAGACCATCGACTCAGGGAAATATCAAGTCAAGTTATCTAGGAAAGCTGTTTGAAGGGATCATCGTAGTAAGCATAAAATTTTGTTTTAAGTATGCTTCCATGAGTCGATACCGAGTAATTGAACATTGACTCATGAAGGTTTCACTGTAAAATAATAAAACTCAATTATTTCGTGCACATTCATCTCATTCATGTCCTTATCTTGCATTTAAATATGTCCAACTCGTTTTTGAACCTGAGTTGGAACTGGAGAAACCCGTTTCACATTTTCAACTCCAACTCGATTCAAGTTCATCCGAATTACAATTTGCTTGAAGTTGATTTGTTCACTTTTTAGTCACCAGAAAAAAAAAACTCCTAAACAGACGACAATGATGAAGGGTTCAGTTCGAGAATATTCTACGAATTGGAATGAACAAAGTTCCAGAGAACTACAGAATATTCTGTCAATGAGGTATTGTAGTGCTCCACAATTTGCAGTTGTAATGTTCGTTTATTAAAATTGACCATTGTAGTGCTCTTAAATTGCTGTTGTAGTGTTCAACGAAACTTTTCAATGAAACATTTCAAAGCGTTACTGACAGACAGACAACTCTGGGATTTTTTATATATGATGATGATCCTGTCCAAGAATCTGGGAAATTGTAGTATGAAATTTGTATGAATTTTGTTCGGAATTCTTTCAGAATCCCATCTTTTTTTTTTTTTGTTTTTTTTACAAGGGGGAAATCTGCAAACAGATCCCCTGAGAAGATAACTCAGGGAATGCGGGGATGACGCACCAACGACGACCCGCTAAAACCAGCCTATGCACTGTGCATGAGCAATTCATTTAGAATTGCTCAAGTGGTGAACAGTGCATCGACATGACCCTTGGACTCAGACCCTCATCTCCCCGGAACCACCTTACGGTATTTCTTCGGGAAGGGACCAGTGCATATAGCACAACACGTGTAGCAGAAGTAGCCTAGGCAAACTGCTTCTCCTAGCCGACTTAAACAATGTTACAAGGGACCAGCCTCGGCAGGGCTAATCCTCTGCAGCCAACTCTTGGTCGGCGCGCCATAGACGCTGCAATTCTAACATAATGTGAGTGACAGCCGTAGTTACTGCATTCCAGCACTCGGCATCCGCACACATTCTCTCTATAATATTGTCGGGGGACGTGTCCCCTCCGCATGTAGTGAGCATGCGACCTCTCACAACAATGAAACGGGGGCAATCGAACACGACATGCTCCGCTGTTTCCTCTACACCAGCACAATTGGGGCACGCAGGAGATTCTGAGTGCCCGAACCTATGCAGGTACTGTCTATAGCAACCATGTCCTGACAGAAACTGCGTCAGGTGGAAGTTCACTTCCCCATGGCTTCTACCATACCAATCTGACACATTTGGTATAAGTCGATGGGTCCATCTACCCTTAGTGGAGTTATCCCATTCCTGCTGCCAGCTTCTGAGCGTTTCCGTTTCAAGAAGTTTTCAAGATCCTGTTACGGCTAGAGTGGTACCAAAACATAAAAGCTCATTGCTCAAAAACAGTTACACCGTTTGTTTAATTTCTTCACAATTCGAGTGGACGAAGGTACGGTGCTGCCATCTGGGAAAAGTTTGCTCGATGCGTGAAGCGTCGAAAATTTTACCCGGCAAGGTATATGAAGCGAAATTTCAATGCTCATATAAAATTAACTACAATAGTTATTTAAAATCTTTTCAGTATATGTTGATATACTTTTGATGGGCTACTTATAGGCATATAATATCGAGTTTTATATTTTTTCTCATCTGCTGCTGATTCTATAGTTGATCAATAGTCTAACCCCGTACACTTAGCAGAATTTAATTAAAAAAGTGTTTGGAATTTTTAGAAGCATTTGAAAATTGACTTCCTATGCTTCGCCATGTAAAATAATCGGAGCTTCACGCATAGGGGTCAACTGTGGTAATTACCTTCGTAGACGCGAATAGACTTTCATCAAAGTATAGTTTGAAAAGCGAATAACCGAATATGAGAAAAAACTGTAGCCAGAGATAATTAAGAGAGTTATGCTATGCGTCGGTCCCCCAAGGAATTTTGGAATATCTCCGAATATAGATGACCAATGCTCAAACCCATTTTAGCCTCATGATGTTAGTTTCTGATCTTTCATAAGCACTGTGCCATTGGGAAAATAACATAAAAAATAAAAATTTGAAACTTCTCAAATACCATCCAAATTAGCGTATTTTTCAGCACCATGGGGCAAGTATATTACATGCCTTATAACAAGGTTTATCACATGCGAAGCCCTCTGCTAGTTAATTCGAATAACTGAAATTGTGTTGTTTGAAAGGCGGATAAGTCACTTTTGTATCTACGAGTAAAAAGAGAAATCTCGCATAATTTATGATCTCGTCCTAAAAGCCATAGCTTGTTATTACTGAGCAAACGAATGGATTTACACTTTATTTCACAATGCTACGATGAAGAGAAGATCCTCCTCTATCTCCCAGCGGTGACAGTTTTTATTTTGGTCCGTTTATCTGCTTAATAACAACGAGCTACATACTCAGTACCAATGGTTTTAAGGGTAAAGATACATAGAGGCCAAACCTCGATTTTCAAAAGCACAAGTCTAGAGAAGCAGACAACCAGTAACTCACTAGTCACTCGCTGGTGGCGAGCAATCAATAAAATGTTCGACGTAAAAGGTTGTCTGGTTCTCTAGATTTGTGCTCTTGAAAATTCGAGTTTGACTTCGATGCATCTTCACCTTAGGACGAGATCATAAGTTATGCGAGAAATATTTCCTAATAACTTCTTACATCATTATGATCAATTTAGTACGAATTTCAAGGGTTTTCGTGGAAATAATTAAAATGATGCTTGAGACAGTTTTGCGATTATGCGTATATCATATGTCATTTATGCTTATTACAGCTCTTTTGACCAAGAACAACTTTAATTTCCATGCCAAGTTATTCAAATTCTTTACACGTGTCGCGGACTCCTCTGGTACCCCTTTGGTTGAAGCATTGAACATCTTCCTTGATGATGAGCCCGATGGGCGTCATCCCGGCTATGATGCACACGGCCTCTTTAGATACCGTCCGGTATGCACTTGCTACTCTTAAGCACATTATCCTGTACGTGCTTTCCAACCGCTTTAGGTTTCTGTTCGTTCTAAGCGCTTTTGACCAGATTGGTCCTCCATACCTTAGTATGGATAGCGCCACGCTTGCCAGCAGCTTGCGTTTGCTGGCAATTACACAGAGCTGTTAGACATCATCCTCGAAAGCGCCGCTATAGCCGTAGATGCCCTTTTACAGGCATATTCAACGTGGCTAGCGAAGCTCAGCTTGTCATCGATCATTACCCCAAGATGCCTAAGGGATCGCTTGGACTCTATGGTGCAATCACCTACCGAGATAAGCGCCCGTTGCTCGGACTTGCGGTTGTTGACCACCACCACCTCAGTCTTGTGACGGGCCAGTCCTAGTTTCCTAGACTTCATCCATTCCTCAACCAGGGAAATAGAGTGCGCTGCTGTCAACTCTACTTCCTCCATCGATTCACCATAGACCACTAGGGTGATATCGTCGGCGAAGCCAACAATCTTAACACCCGTCGGAAGGGGCAGCCTCAGTACGTCATCGTACATCGCATTCCATAACAGCGGGCCCAGGATTGAACCTTGAGGTACTCCCGCGGTAATTCGAACGCTTTTCTGCCCCTCCTCTGTGTCATACAGTAGAATCCTACCATCAAAATAGCTTTCTAGAAGCTTACACAACTGCACCGGTACCTTGAGGCGGTGAAGCGCGTGTGCTATTGCTTCCCAGCTTGCGCTGTTGAACGCATTCTTCACATCCAGAGTGACAACCGCGCAGTAACGGATGCCGCTCCTTTTATGCTCGATTGCCAACTCAGCTGTTTGAACGACCGACTGGATGGCGTCCAGAGTAGATTTACCTTTTCTGAATCCAAACTGGTTGTTGGACAGGCCGTCCGCACTCTCCGTATACGGTACTAGTCTGTTGAGAATCAACCTCTCCAATAACTTGCCCGTCGTATCTAGTAGACAGATAGGTCTATACGCCGACGGGTCACCTGGTGGTTTCCCCGCCTTTGGTAGTAGCACCAATTTCTGTCGCTTCCATACATCCGGGAAGATTCCTTGATCAATGCAGCGTTGCATCGTGGTTCTGAACATGTCCGGATCCGTGTTCACTGCCGCTTTTAAGGCAACATTCGGGATACCATCGGGTCCCAGTGCCTTGTTTGACGCGAATGATTTCACGACTTCTGCCAGCTCTTCGTTCGTCACTCTCGCCACTTCTTCTCCTTCATCTGCCGCATACGGCGCTGGGGGCCATGGGCTTATGGGATGGTGCGGGAAGAGTACATCGATTATCGATCGCAGCAACTCGGGCGATTTCTCTTGGGGCGCTATGGCTCCTTTGGTCTTAGCCATTACCACTCTGTAGGCGTCACCCCATGGACTAGAATTGGCACTCTCGCATAGACTTTCAAAGCATGCCCGTTTTCGACTCTTGATTTCCTTTTTGAGAGCCAACTTTGCCTCTCTGAATGCTGCACCGCGTTCCTCTCTTTGTGCTTCTGTGCGTGCGCGTTGCATTCTTCGTCTAGCCCGAAGGCAGATTGCTCGAAGATTTGCAATTGATTCGCACCACCAATACACTGGCGGCCTGTTCTCTCTAGGAGGGGCTTTTCTCGGCATGGAAGCATCACACGCTCGTGATATCATAGCAACTAGCTCTTCACCGTTTAGGTCCAGAGTGTTTCGTTCGCGCCTCAGGGCTTCAGTGAATATTTCGCCGTCGAAGCGCGCTGTTTTCCATCCTCGGGCTTGGGTCGAGTTACATCGCGCTGCCTTCTGCCCGCCTGGTATTATACTATAGCGAATCGATTGATGATCGCTATGAGTATAACCGTCATCAACGCGCCAGTTCATGGTACCTAAAAGGTTAGGACTACAAAACGTCACGTCGATGATCGATTCTGCACCATTTCTGCGGAAGGTACTCACTGTACCCACATTTGCCAGCTCTACATTTAATGCGGCCAGGGATTCCAACAATAGCTGGCCTCTTTGATTGGTGCAGCGGCTACCCCACTCCACTGCCCATGCATTAAAGTCGCCAGCTATCACTACTGGCTGCCGATTAGCTAGTTCGGCCATCATCCTGTCAACCATGTGGGAAAATTCCTCAATCGACCACCTTGGGGGCGCGTAACAACTGCAATAGAACACGCCGTTGATTTTTGCTATCGCAAAACCGTCATTTGAGCTAGAGACTACTTCTTGGATTGGGTATCGTCCTGTCGTCCCTATAGCTGCTAGCTGTTGAGACCTATCCGCCACCCAGTTCCCGTTGTTGGCTGGTATGCGGTATGGGTCCGATAATAACACCACGTCAGTCTTGGTTTCCGAGACTGACTGCCAAAGCAGCTGCTGGGCTGCATCACAGTGGTTTAAATTTAACTGTGTTACTTCCGTTTTGGCTGCTTTGATACTCCGCTTGTGCCCGGACATTTGGGCCCGCCCGTTAAGTGTCCGTTGTCTGCTCTGTCGACACATATTAGGCACTTAGCGATTTGCTTACAATCGCTTGCCCTATGGCCTTCAGCGCCGCATTTTCTGCACATCTTACTTCTGTCGGGACCATTGCAATTCCACGACTTATGGCCCTTCCCGAAACACTTGAAGCAAACTTCAGGAGGCTGTTGTATGCTCAGCCGGTAAACCGACCAGCCTACCTTGAGTATGCCCAAGTTCTTCGCTTTGTTGGCCTCTGCGACCGGCAGCCTGATCGCCGCCACCTGGGTGCGGGCCCTTTCTAAGGTGGATGGCCTTACTGGCTACGTCGATGTCACACTGCTCTTTGAGGGCAGCCGAGACCTCCGCTGCATCGGTGACCTCATCCAGATTTTTACACTGGAGAGTCGCTTCAGCAGTAAGGGATCTTACATCAACCTCGTCACCAAGTACTTCTTGTGCCAGTTGCTTATAGACTGCACCCTTTTCCTTGGCGTCCTTCTTTAAGACTAGGATCATTTCACCAATCCTAGTTCGCCTTATGCTTCGCACGTCTGCGCCCAATGGCGATAGCTTCTCTGTGCTTCGCATCACCTTCAGAACCTCGGCGTATTTTGCTTCCTCCGTTTTGATAACGAGGGCTTCGCCTAAATTCCTACGTTTCTCTGTTTTCGGTTTAGCGCTTTCCTTGGGCTCCGTTTTCGGTTTCCTCTGTTTTTTCTTATTTCCAACTCGTATCCACGGGTTGCTGTTGCCTTGCGCCCGTGGTTCCTGTGGATGCACTGCCTGGTTCCGGTTAACCCGTGGCTCCTTTTTCTTGGCTTTCTTGGCCTTAGGATTGGTGTTGGCCTCTCCTTTGTTGCCATGTCCTCTTGATCGCGGGGCTTGGCTCGTGCCAGCTTTTCCGCTTTGGAGGACGGCCGCGTAGGTCACTTTTCCCTTAGCAACCATACGTCTTTTCGCCACGTATTCATCACCGGAAGCTTCCCTCTTCCGCATCGCGTATCGAATAATATCATCAGATATATTCGCGTTGCCTGTGAAGGAAAACACTTCGGTCTGACACGACCTAGTGTCTTTTTGGCCTTCTACCTTGCCCAGTTGTTCCTTGGCTTTCTCGTAGTCCTGCTTTGCAGCTAGGACTGATTGTCGCAATTTCAGTAGACTTGTTTTCAAGTCTTTGCTGATATTTGTTTTGCTTTTAACATATTCGATGATGACATCAAGTTGCTCAGCATTTTAGGGAGGTACTCCCTATTGCGATCCATGGCCTCGATTAGTCCCGGGCCATCGGTCACCACACATGTTGCACTGGAGCGGCCAGTGCCTGCCGTCGTCACAGTATCTAGGCTTTTGCCCACACTGTTTTCAATAAAGTTGGTCGCCTCCTTCCTTGGCGGGAACCTTAGCCGGTTACTGATAGGTCCAGAAGCCTCTCCTTCACATTCCGCTAGTTGTTTGTTTTGGTTGATCATCTCCCTAAGAGCCGCTATCCATCTCCGCTGGAATAGTCGCCTTTATAATCCCATGGTTATCTATGCAAGCAGGGAGGCCATGCTAGGGTTGACATAGTCCTTTATGGGGTACTATGTTCAGAGCCGGATCGGCGCAGGTCAGGTAATGGCATCTGAGCCTACTCCCGCCCAGTTGGAACAACCAGGCGACGGATTTGGAACGTACTCTAAGGCCTGCCACGGTTTTACGGGACGGGGGCAGCCTGCGCCATTAACCCACTCGCCGTTTCGGGCCAGTGTCACCCGACCCTACTAAGGGAGTAGAATGTCGCCGCTGTCAGCCTCAAAGCATATTATCCAGTACATATACCGTTACTTGTCCTTTGTCGTGCGCTGCCAGTATACATAATTGGGGCCGTACTGGCGTTGGTCCCAATGTGCTCGAAGCACTCCTACTCGTAATTCCATGCCTTGTCCGTTTGTATCGCGACCAGTATGCCATAATCAGGATCTCACTGGTATCAATCCTGATGTGCCGGTTGGCACTCCTGTTAGTTTGGGCTAGGGTACTTTAAGCGGCACCGGTCGCTGTGACAGAGTTGCATTCGGATTTTTGTGGTTTTTATGAAGGTTCATCAGAGCCCACTGCGAACTTCACCACATCCTGGGCAACTCCCCAACTCGCAGAGGTCCTGGGGGGGGTCCGTTAAGCCCCTGGACTGTCGTCCCTGCTGCCCCAACAAAAAAAACGCATAATGCGAAGCCATAAGGGTGAAAAATTTAAACTAATTTACAACATCCTTATAATCCCACCCTTATTTAGCCTCAGGTTTGAGACTGAAGAAGGGAAGCCGATTGTCTCGGAGAAACACAAGGTCACCTGCACCATTGCTCCGGGTAGCACAGGAAGGGCACAATACTGTAGAGGGCGCCCTGGTACTCCACAGGCTCCGTTTGCGGTTAGGTTTTTTTTAGACCCCCCTAACCATTCATTCTTAGGCACGGTAAGCTTAAAGCGGCATGAATTAGGGGTCACCTGTGAGATGGACTTATACCACCGGAACAGGCAGTCCGTAGTGTTAATTCTTAGCCAATTGAAACAATCGCTACCGACACTACACGGCTATCTAGGCTGTTCGGGAAAAGGAAGTTAACATTGATGATTAACTCCTGACGTGCCCAAACAGCCCAATTCAGAATCCCATCTAGGATTGTGTGAATGTTCTGTCCAGGATTTTGTGATAGGTATGGTCCAAATGCAAGCGTTCAGTTCGCATTCTAGTTTAAACTTTTGCACCAGAGATCAAGTAGGCTTGAACATTGAGCAGTTCATAAATTTAAACTTGTGCGATCTGAAAATTGAACGTGAAATAAAAACGGTCTCTTCATGGCAGATACTCGGAATATTTCATTGCAGAAGTTTAGCAACGGTGTTAAGAAATATTCAAAATTCTGTAGTTGAAGTTCTGATGTAGTTTTTTTCGGGTTTTCAGCTCCATTGTGCATTTTGAAATGCACGGACCGTTCATGAGCAGGTGCAGAATCTTGCACGAGATTTCAATGTTTACTAGGTTCTCGTGCAGAATTAGAACGCGTTCAGTTCACTTTCGGCTCGCGTTCAGTTTAAAATGCATCACTGCTACCATGGCATAATTGCGCCCCTATAATCCATGACGTGTGAAAATTTTTCCGAAAATCTACCCTCATTGAGTTAAATCGTCGAGTGAAAATCACGCCCATTTGATTGAGGAATTATAACCCTTTTACATCAGCTTCCCCGATGAAAAATATCAAATCATGAAAATTGTGGCCCATATGGAATTATAGCTTAGTAATCGTTCCAATTTTATTATTCCCTTTTCACTGATCCCTTGATTTCTGGCGATTTATTTCACTCATTTCTCAAAAGGGTATTCTTTTCACATGAACATTGCGCTCCGTTTACTGTACAACAGAATTCTGTTATGAAATGAGAAATATCTTTTTAACTTGTATTATATAATGAAAATTGCTTCTTCATGATTTTGTATGTATGACCTTTTATTGTATTCCACATACAGAGTGTTGCCCCTGTGATTCTGGTGATAAAATAAGTTTATTTCGTCCACTTCTTTATTGAATAATTTCATGTGACTAAAATTGCTCCCAAATACAAAAATTATGACGATATTTTCGCCCATTTCCTTATTGAGTAACATCGTGAAATAAAAATTGCGTTCCAATGATTCAGAAATTAAGACAATCTTCCAGGTCCAGGTCGTAAATTGAGTTGGTGCGTAAGTTGAATCAGTGCGTAAAACGAGGGAGCTTAGTTCGTAAAACAGGGTTTTGCCTTTTGGAGTCTACTTGTATGCAGTAATGGAAAGTGGCGAACATTTCTGCTGAACTGGAACAAAAACAAAACCAAACGCTTCCGAGCGTCAGAGCACTGGTTTACACGCATCCGTCGTGCTCCCGAGTAACCGAAGCTAAAAGTGATTCGCGAACGTGTTCAGAGCTGTTCAGAGTCATATTGTGCTTTTGGTAAGAAAGTTGCTTCCCATCCAAGATTTATGTTTTCCAAAGGTTTTTGACTACAAACTAGTAGTTTACTGTCGATTTGATGGTTATACAATTAATTTGTCTGTCAACACCATATTAAATCACGTCTTGCTCGGTTACTCGCGAGTAAACGTTCCAGAGCTTGTTGCTACTTCTTTTGACATGTTCTCCCGAGCAAGCGGGTGCGGACTTACTCACACCTAGCTAGTTCGCGAGTCTGTGATGGTTTGTTATGCGTTGGAATACACTCGTTAGCTGCTTCGTGATGCGAACTTTTCCACCACTGCTTGTATGAACATAATTTATATTATTTAAAGAAATTATGCTCATATAGCATCATTAACATATTATTGATATACTAGGTTCTTAATCAGGCTAGAATGTGTACAAGTTAAGGTCTTCAAACAACTCTTTTTGGGCATATGATTCTAAATGAGTTAACGGAGATCAATTAATCATTTCTAAACAGACTAACATCTCACAATATTGGACAATAGAAGATTGTTATATTTTGAAAAAGAGTTTGGATTCTCAGATCCGAGTTTGGTAACTAAGTGAGTGCAGGTGTTCTAGTTGGTCCAAAAACTTCCTGGAATATATAACTGCAATGTACTGGCTAAATACGATCCTTTGATTTTTTTATGGCTTTATTTATTCATAGCAGTAAAATGAATATTGGTTAAATCTGTACCGATACCCTAGCTCCTCCAAGGACTTCATTTAAGTCATCGGAATATTTTATTTGTTTGTACGGATGTTTATGGTCCTCCAAGGACTTCATAGAATATAGGCCTTGGAACCTACGACCGTAATAAGTGATGAGAGGATAGTTTTCAAATATTCCAAAGGCCCCAACCATTCATGTGAGTAAACTGTGTATTGTATTAATTTGGGCAGATGTCCTAGGTCCTCCAATATCTATATCGCGTATAGGCCTTAGGATCTACAAGCGTAACCAATTATCAATGGATGCTTTTTTGATATGGCACAGGCCCTCATCTATTCATAGCAGTAAAATGAGTATTGTTGTATTGTGAGTGTTGTCGCAACAAATTATTTGCGATGTCCTGGGTCCTCCAAGGATTCCATTGAATATAGGCATTGGGATTTATGACCGTAATAAGTGATTAAAAATAAATTTTCAAATACTCCATGGGCCCCCAAACATTTCTGTGAGTAAACGGTATATTGTAATAATATGTGCGGATGCTCTAGGCCCTCCGTAATATGTAATAAGTAGTTAGTTTTCAAATACTTCAAAGGCCCCTAACCATTTTTGCCTCTTTTCCATCCGTTACCAGAGCCAAAGGTTTGGGACGAATCCTTGAGTCTTAGACAAGATTGACTCATCCTCCAACAGTCGAGGGCTGTCCCGGCCACATCCTTGCGAATGCTAAGGAATGGGAAGGAATGATAAATTGAACACCTACTTAAGAAAGATGCAGAGAACTCTACGACCTTTCATAGGTGTTACGGGATATTGTGGAATATGGAAAAGGGCCATAGGATACGTTTGGTAAACGTTCTTACACATATAAATAATATTTGGGCATTGGTTCATATTGGAACAAACTCACCGAATTCTGCATTTGCATCCTGTCTGTAATTCTTCGATCAATCTATCGTCCAAATAAAACATGTCTACACACGGGTTTGAGCAAACGATCGTGATGGCATGGATCGCATTCGCAAAACACGGGAAAAAATCATTCCGGCGACGCACAAAACCGAACTTGCTTGCTTGGGCTCTCGGAAGCATACTCGCGCCCCTATTATTCAGGAATTGTGACAATTTTTTCGCCCACCTACCTTTTGTGAATAGTATCGTATGATGAAAATTTAAGCCTTTAATTACCTTCTCAAAAGGGTTCTATTATACAATGAAAATAGCGGCCTCAAGATCCAGGAATTGTGATATTTTTCCGCGTATATCCCAATTATATAAAATCATGCAAGGAAAATTGCACCCCTAGAGGTCAGGAGTTCTAACGATTTATTTCACTCACTTCCAAAAAGGGAACTCTCTTCTTATGAAAATTGCGCTCGGTTCACTACACAACAGAATATGACAATCAAAAGAGAACTGTGCTTCATGATTTTTTATTTTATCTCATAAACAAAATTCTGCCCCTATGATCCAGGTATTATAACAAGTTTTTATTTTCACCTTTTCATTGAATAAGTCAATGGGTTGCTGTAATGTTATGAAAATAGTGCCCCTACTATCCAGGAAATGTGGCTGGAACTGAAGCTTCAAAAATTGTGTGATGTTGTTGCAAAATTCAATTGAAATTGGTTAAAAATTATGCATCAACAACAAAGGCTTTCATTTTGCTTCAAGAACCCTTTGTTTCACTGTGGCTCACCGCAGCACCCAGCTATGCTGCGTTTCGGATTTCCCTTGGTTTTCGCGGGCGTCGAACGAGTGCAGCTACGGCATGGGAGAGAAAACCTCCACCCACAGCCACAGCCAACATTTTGCAGCTAGCTTTAGTGCAGCATGCAGCCGGAAAATGCCGACCAAGTCCTCCCTCGACTTCAAGGTAAGCCGTCTTGTGGCTTCGCGGAGGGTGTTGATTTGACGATTGCAAAAAGGCTTTAGTCGTACCAAAGCAATCGAATGTGATAACCATTGGGTTTTGGGATCGTCTTTTTTTTTGTTTCGTTAGTTCACATTATGTGTTTCGTCCTTGCGCGAGTGATATCGGATCAGTTCGCATATCCACCATGGTTGTGGGATTCGGGATTGTGATGATGTTTTATGTTGTATCAGCACCAGCAGCAGCAGCAGTCGGAGCATGTGAATAGGATTACTGGGTGTGTGGTGTGCCTGTTCGGAGACAGAAGGTCGAACGAACGAAGAAAAAAAAGCATTCCGGTCATCAATCATTCGAACCACCGATCCTATTAGTATGCTCGGTTCGTGAGCCCTTCCGGAATCCGGATCAGCCTGAAATGTGTGAAATCTCGGCAACTCTCCGCCTCTTCCGTAACGGTTTTTATGTTGTTGGGTCACGGTGCTTCCCAGACCGATTATCAGGAAAAAACTGCATCAAACCTTTGCTCATCAGTCGTTTTCTGGACAAAACTTAAAAAAATGTAGTGTCCGCTTTGAAGTTAAGCAACCTTGAAGGAAATCAATGCACTATGGTCCAGAAATCAGTTTTACGCGGAAAGATGCATTTTGAGTTTTAGAATGAAACATTAGACAAAAACAGTCTTCTACAAAGTTGTTTGTATTAGTAAGGCCCTTTGTTTGGTGTTATTGAAAATTAGGGTGGACCACATTTTCATAGAAATTGTGTAACTAACTTTCTTATTTGTAGAAATTATATTATACATGCTTCAGCAAAGTTGTAGACCATTCAATTTCAAGCAACTTTGCCAAAAAACTTTTTTTGTATCTCTTAAATTGACCGATTTAGAGCTATTTTCCTACGGTGACATAGAGTGGTCTGAACAAAACTGGTTTTTTGGCTCTAGAGTTTTCAATTCAAATTTCTCATCAAAATTTCTACGAAACACTTTTAGAGCTTTGAAAAATGCGTAATTTGGTGAGTGAAGAAACTCTCTATCTCCTTCCGTTTGGGAGTTATTGTTGTTTTACTATCAAAAACATGCGTACTTTGATTGAGAATATCTCTGATTGGGGCAAACATAAAACATATCTTTTTACGGCATTCGAAAGATAAAATAAAATTGTATATTATATCAGAAAATTACAAATGTGTTATTTTTGTAACTCTAAAAAATTGTCTTGAAAAACAAATATTTTTTACCACAAAAACTTTAATAACTTTTGAACTAAAATAGATATCAACAATCTTTTTGTATGAAAATTTGCGTTTTGTTAAGTTCTTAAAGTCGTTCATAGATGACTTTGACGAGAAATTAGTATTAAAAAAATAGAGTTAAAAAACTTATTTTTGTTGGACCACTCTGCGATGATTAGGAAAAAATGCTCTAGATTGGTCAAATTTTGAGCTACAGAAAAACTTTTTTGGCAAAGTTGATCAAAATTTCATGTTCTACCGCTCTGTCTAAGAGTATATACCAGTATTTTTGCAAATAAAAAAGTTGATTATATGATTTGAGTAATATTGTGGACCACCCAAGTTTTAAATGACACAGCATGGAAGCTTACATTTTTAGAAACATTTTATTAGAGTTACAAAAATAACACATCTGTAATTTTTTGATATAATATACAATTTTATTTTATCTTTTGAATGCCGTCAAAAGATATTTTTTATGTTTGCCCCAATCAGAGATATTCTCAATCAAAGTAGGCATGTTTTTGAGAGTAAAACAACAATAACTCCCAAACGGAACGAGATAGAGAGTTTCTTCACTCACCAAATTACGCATTTTTCAAAGCTCTAAAAGTGTTTCATAGACTACTTTGATGAGAAATTTGAATTGAAAACTCTAGAGCCAGAAAACCAGTTTTGTTCGGACCACCCTATGCCGCCGTAGGAAAAAAGCTCTAAATCGGTCAATTTGAGAGATACAAAAAAAGTTTTTTGGCAAAGTTGCTTGAAATTGAATGGTCTACAGTAGACCTGTTCATATTTAAAAAAATGTCTGGAAATCTACCGTTCAAGCAGTATTCGGAATTCTCATGCTAAGAACAATGTCTGGTCAAATTTTCAGCTCATTTGATAAAGATTTCAGTATGCTTCAAGTTAAAAATGTGTTTTTGGGCTTATTTCAAGGTTTGAAAAATCATAACCAGCATGTGGAAAATCAAAACCACTTGCTATTACCACTATTTGAAAGCTAATTCTATTCTGTTAAAGTTTGTCGAACACGCTAACAAGATTAAATTGAGTTTTAACATTGTTTGATCCAAATTTGTACTCCGCTGTACCCAGAAATTACAGTTTTCTCAATATACATGGTATATAAAACATGCATTGGTATTATTTTTTCAGGCCCTAGTCAACGGGAATCAAACATAATACATTTATGAATTCATTGACCATCAACAGATTACATGTTGCTAAAGGCAATAAATTACAATAAATGCCCAAAGATCGAGCACCGCATCGCAACCTGATGATAGTCAAATCATGCATGACACATGTACCCGAAACGAATGAATTGAACAAGTTAGCATTGCTTTTTCTTTCTGAGTGATGATTGTTTTAATCGTATTTCACTGATCATTTAGAACGATTTGAAAACAATCATCATCATCGACTGAGAAAAGGCAGTGCTAACGTGTTCATTTTTTGTATTCATTGAAGCTCACGGTGGTGCTCTTGGCTCACCCACAGTGGATTTACAAATGTGCTTCATAATTACCTATTTTTTACAATTTATTTTCGTAAGATAAATGGTTACTTTGAACGGGATTGACTTTTAGATATGCATTGTCATCATGTCTGGAAATTAAAAATCCGAAATTTTTATGCAGGCATGCTGTTCAGTGAAAACAATTCCCGAAAAAAGAGATTTTCAAGAACCTCGATATACAAACCTCAACCAAACTATGTTAAAACTTGCTCCAATCATAAAATTGTGTTGGGCAAAAGTTCGTAGAATTGGATAAACTACTATGTAGAAGTATTTCCTATAAATTTTGATGTTTCGTTCAGTAGTTATGATTTTTTAAAGCTTGAAAATAGCCCAAAAACACATAATTGATTTGAAGCACAATTAAATTTACTCTAAATTGAGTGAAATTTTGGCCAGAAATTCATTTCGCAATGAAAAATCAAAGTATTGGTTGACTGGGGAGTTTCCAGACATTTTTGAAAATATGAATAGGTCTAGTCTACAGCTTTGCTGAAGCATGTAAAATATGATTTCTACAAATAAGAAAATTAGTTACACAATTTCTATGAAAATGTGGTCCACCCTAATTTTCAATAACACCAAACAAAGGGCCTTACTAATACAAACAACTTTGTAGAAGACCGTTTTTGTCTAATGTTTCAATCTAAAGCTCAAAATGCATCTTTCCGCGTAAAACGGATTCCTGGACCACTGTGCAATGGTATTTAAATTGATAATAAATTTAATTGAGCTGTTGGTTTTCAGAAGAAATATGGCATCGGAATTCAGTTCATAGTTTGCTTTTTAAGTTGTTTGTTACTTTTGGGCGGAGTTTTGGGTAAGAAGATCAATAAAATTTTTAGATTGCTCTTTATGCGACTTAACAATTAAGAGAACAACTTTTGCATAGTTCAATGAGGCATTATTATACTGGTAACTACAATATGAATGAGAAGTTTAAGGTTTAAGTTTAATTCGGATGAGCCAAATACAATCCTGTATTCTGAGTAATCGTCACATACAGAATACAAAGCTTTATTTTACTAATATTTTATTTCTTGGGATTCGGTTTGATTGCCGATCAATTCATATTGAATTGGGTGTTCACACGGAAAAATTCAAGCAAATCACAAGTCAAAGAAAGCCATTAAAAAAAAATTGGACTTACATACAAATACTATGATTATTAAGTTATGCTTCATATATTGCGATTCTTTTGAAAATTTTCCGATCTGCGGTAGCCGACAAGTTTTACCATAGGTATCAAAGTTCTACCGCAGGCTTGTGAAGCATTGTGTCATTGAACAAAAACATCTAATCAAAGTATGCTAGTAGGGTCAAGTCTTTAGAGTCAGTTGGGATGGGAAAGGAATGTTAGGGTGTAATGATTGTTGCTTCTAGATACCAGGAATACCTCTGCATCTCCACCAGGCTTGCGACCTGAGAGGGAAAACAACTGACGACTGCTCGGGCTTTCTTGACGCACTGCCCAGGAGCAAGCGTCAAGGTCGAAGGATCAAAAAGAACTAATCGGACGCGGCACTTTTTCACTTTACTCGACCGACGCGCGACATGTTGATCCTGCCCTCATCGCCCGCCCCCGCAGGAGCAAGCGTCAAGGTCGAAAGATCGAACACTACTCTAAAATGCATTATCCTTGCTAGATGAATGATAAAGCTAATCAAATAAAACGTGAGTAACGAATTTTATTGTAGTCAAAGAAAATCTGCTGCATTTTTTTTTATAAAAGTTTTAAATACAAGTGATTTGGTGAATCTCTCACATGGGACATTTTAGAAGTTAGGCTTCTGTTTTGTTTACTTCTCAGTTCTTCGCGTACAAAGTGCTTCGATTTGGACATTTGTCTACATTATCAGTTAAAATAAAGTATCTCGAACTTTTTTTAACCAGTTGTTGATAAATGGCTAAGTTTCAAGAAATAATGGAGAATCTCAATATGAAACACCTTAAGTTGAAGCAAGACTTGCCTTCAAGGTGGAACTCTACTGACGATATGCTTAAACGTATTTTGGCAAATAAGAAAGCTATTGTTTCAACCTTGGCTTTGTAGGAATCAAAACTACGCTTGGATACCCGCGATTGGGACGTTATTGAGGGCTCAATTAAAATTGTCTATGCAGTCACGAAGGAGATTTCTGCAGAAAACAACGTATCTTTATCGAAAAGTATTGTTTTGGCTCGAATCATGCAACGACAAGTTCATCTAAACTTGTACCAAGTACCATCACTTCCTGCGAGTGTGCGTAAGCAAGGACAAGAACTTCTTAGCGGAATCATGAAACGGTTTGGAAATATAGAAGATAACGAACCCGTTGGCTAGGCTGTTTTTTTGCACCCTAGGTTCCAGAAGCAAGGGTTTGATGATGAGACAAATTTCAATCAAATACATAAATCGCTGATTCGGATGATACTACAAAACGACCCGGGCGTTTCGACTGATCAACAAACAAATGCTAAGGACCTGGGGATAGTTTACCAAAGTCTCTTGTTTGGGAAGATTTTGAAGCTGAAGTTATTAAACTACAAAGCAATACGGATCCGGAATCGTAGGCAACGCATTAAATCGAAAAATATTTGGCTAACCCAATCCTCGCGCGAAACAAGGATCCATTTGAGTGGTGGGAAATGAGAAAAGTTTATTATCTTTATTTGTAAGGCATAACCCAGTGAACCACGTATCGTATAAGAATGTGCAACTAAAATCACATATTCATGCGTCCAAAATCAGAATCACACAAGATGCCATATTAAGCGTTATCAATGTCAATACAAGTTGTATATAAATCTCCAATACGATTCATAAACGATAATCTGTGTTGACAACAAAACATGTCGTAAATAGTGCAACATAGAATCGCGTTATGTTATATAAACTGACAGATCATATATCAATCCAGAAAGCATCGTATGAAATCGCAATAACTTAGCAAAAATTGCCATCCAAACTTTGTCTATCTGTTGACGATGGGCCTCAAAGAACAACAAAGTATGTGTCGCTGTACATGAAACATGTTTTAATGTTGGCAAATAATCACCCTTCGGATATGGAACCCTTGGTGGTACAGTGGTTAGGTGCCTGATTCCTGATCCAGAGGTCCCGCGTTCGAGACTCGCTGGAAACTTATTTTTAATATTTTCATCCAAATTTTGTGGCATCGTATATCTGATCACAGAAAGTCCGAAAAAGTCGTGCAAAGTACGCATATAGCCTCCACTTTGGTAGGTATATAGCCTTTTCGTGCATTCTATACGATTGAATTGATTCATATAGAATGATGTATAACAAAAGTTATACCAACCAAAATGTTGACTGGGAATGCAAAAACGACTGTGTATTCCAACAACATCAGTTCCATGCGAACGCCTGTTTTCAAATCCAGGTCAAATTTGGTAGGAAACCCGTAGCCGGCTTTGCCCAAAGAACATTTCGCAAATCTTGTTTGTTAGCCACAATGCATCATGACTTTGAAAGATTACAAAGCTAAAACAGATAAATATATGACTATATTAACGTTACTCTTAATTATGTTTTTATTTTTATGAATTTGAAAATTTCGGGGAAACCTTTCTGAATGAACCGGATCCGATCCGTTCTTTAAAGTGACCCTTTTGCCCATCACTTATGTTAACTCAATGCTACAGAAAGTGTGAATTCGGTTACATATCACCGGTCACGGTCTTCTCCAAATTTTGACAATTAAACAGATCAAATCAATGTTTTGCATTTCCACCGGAGCGGTCTAAATTAAAATTTCGAACAGTTTCGTTTCGAATAAAATTAATTGGCATACGCTTTGTTTCTATTTCTGCAAAGTTTGGAACAGAAGTCAGTCCGTTCCAAATTGTTCTGGGATTACTGAATAGATGTTTTCTAGGACTATAGAAATCAAGAAATTGTTTAAGGCATTCTCCCAAGGTCTTATCCAAGAATTACTACATGGTTATCTATAGGAATTTATTTTTGTATTACCTAGAGATTCCTCTTAGAATTGAGACAAATTTCTCCATTAATGATTTAAAACAAATCTTAGAGGAATACTGAAAATTTCAATTAATATAGCAAACATGATAATTCGTTTGACTTAGGTTTTCTTCGAGGGACTTTTTCAGTAATTCATCTACGGATTCTTCTAGTGATTCACCCAGGGATGGCTCCATGAACTTCTTCAGCAATTACTTCAAGAATTCTTCAACAGATTCCTAAAGTAATTTCTTCTGAGATTTGTCTTGGAATTTCTTCACGGATTCCTCAAAAAATCCTCCGGAAATTCTTTTAAAGATTCCACCAGGAAATTATCCACATTTTTTCAATAAATTCCTCCAGATGGAAGATCTGACTAGTTCCTCTAAATGTTCCGTCGTTGGGGGTGACAATGGGTCAAAAAGGGATGTGTACGAATTATTTATTGAATAACTATCGCAATTTAACTCCAATAAACTTCAAATTTGGTGTGTATGTACTTTGATGGTACATTAACAACTGTTCAAAACATTAAAGAAAAATATTTATCTACAGCGGCCCCACAAGTGAATGAAAAATGACCCAATCTCACCCCATAGAGGGGGTGACATTGGGTCACTGTAATTGAAATAACTTGTTTTTGATAATATGGTTGCAAAACCATTCACAGCTGACGAATATTGATGAAATACGATGCAAACAAGATGAAAAGATATCTAAGATGTTTCACAAGTATGATAAACCCAAAATAACGATTATACCAAAAAATTGAAGAGCTATGAGAAAAAATATGTAAACACAACATTAAGTTTACATAAATTTTCTATTTTTTTTCCCTCGAATTGTCTTCAAAGTCTCATCCCCATTGCCATGAAGCCTATTGAGTTTCCCCAAAGGTGTACTGAAACAGTGATTATTTTAATTCTTCGCAAATAGTTAAATTTCGGAGCGACATTTAACGATCAATACATTTCAGGCAAATGTTGATGTCATAATCACGATATTTCAGTGTTCCAACTCATTTGTACATCCAGGAGATGTTTCTATAATATGAAAACACTGATAAATAATTAAATAAAAAAAAAAACAATCCATTTGATAAAATTTTGCGATGTTGCTGCGCACGGAACACAGTTGCTGGATTGAGAAGTTGTCAAAATGCGTTGCATTGTTATTCAATGTACGGAATCCTCAAATAGACTAGTTTGATGTTTCAGAGATGCTGTATTTAGAAAGAATAAACACATCTTAACACTTGTCCGCCTAAGATATTCGTCACTTACACGGACGACGAAGCCTCAAAATCAGTTGGAACGCTAAATTCAACCCACTATATCTCGGCTGTCCTAAGACCGATTTACAAAATTTTGGCACCTACAGAAATGTATGGGCTTCAAGATTCATGTCAGATTTTTGAAGTATTTTTGGGAACTACTGTTTGATTTGTAGTACTTAAAACACCGGAGCAAGTCCTTAAAAAAATTTCTAACCGGCGGTAATTGGTAGATAACTTAGAATTTATCGCGATAGCCTATAGATTTTTTTATTGTATGATGATCGTATTAGTGTAATCTAACAATTGGCATTGAATTTTTGATTGTTAGCCGTTCAAAGAACTACAATATATTCACAAAACTGCGTAGAATACAGAAAACAATACATTTTCAATTATAACTTGAAATTCATCGCGATGACCCAAACATTTTATGATCTTAAAATATACTCATATTTAAGGCCATCAAATTTGCAGAACACTGATAATATATTTCTGTTGGAAGAACTACAATATTTTCACAAAATAGTGAAAAATACAGGAAAATTCAGGTTTTCTACAGTAATTTCATATTTATCGCAATGAATCATCAGTTTTATAATTTTAATCTCATTGTTTGTTCATGAGAAACAAATTTTCTGAACATTTTTGATCGCTGTTTGTTCAAAGAACTACAATATATTCACAAAACTGCGTAGAATTCAGAAAAAAATACATTTTCAACTATAACTTGAAATTTATCGCTATGACCCAAAAGTTTTATGATCTTAAAATATAATCATATTTAAGGCCATCAAATTTGCAGAACACTGATAATGAATTTCTGTTGGAAAAACTACAATATTTTCACAAAATAGTGAAAAATGCAGAAAAATACAGGTTTTCTACAATAATTTCATATTTATCGCAATGACTCATCAGTTTTATAATTTTGATCTCTTTGTATGTTCATGAGAAACAAATTTTCTGAACATCGTTGATAGCTGTTTGTTCAAAGAACTACAATGCTTTCACAAAATCTTGTTTTGTAATTTTCTGTATTAAATTCTGAAATTTCTTTTACAATTTATTGGTTGTCTCTAGACCTTATCAATTTAAAGACAATGCTTCAATTGTGAGATATAAAAATAAACATATTTTAAAACATTTTTTATGTTTTTCAAAGAACGACAATTTTTTCGCAAAACTGGAAAAATACGATCTTAACAACAGTTTGATTTTTTTTGCAATGAACCATGGGTTTTTTTAATTTTAAAATATTCTCATATTTAGGGTTGTCAAGTTTGCACAACATAATCGATGAAATTTTATTGAAAGAACAAAGTTTGAACATTTTATCATCTGTATAATTTTCTAAATTGTTGTAAATTTTCAAGAAAAATAAGTGTGCTCGAAAATCATGTATAATACAGAAACATTTAAAATTTCTCCTGTAATTTCAAAATTGCTGCATTTTCTTATAATCTCCCCGGTTTAGAATTTTTCAGATTCATATATAAATTGATAGAACACAACAACAAACGTTGAATGTCAAAACGTCGAAAGGAATAACACATCGAAAAGAAAAAAATATGGAATTATTTATTCTTTCGGAAGAGAATAATTCTTCCAAGATCATTTCGTTCTCTTCCAATTCCCACCTTTCGACGTTTTGTCAGCCAAATGCATATAACTGATTGCCTCCAGACCATATAATTTTAAGGGTTTGGAGCATAATTATATATAAAAGTAAATATATCTACAGAACATTTTTAGTGATTTCTGAAGAACTAAAACATTTACACAAAACTGTGGAAAATACCAAAAAAGTTAGATCATAATAAAAACCTGAAATTGACCACAATGTTCCATGGATTTTATGATTTGAAAATGTTAAATAAAATGTTTTCATTTAGAGTTGGTAAGCTTGTATAAATTAGCCGATGAAATTTCGTTAGAAAATTTCGATAATTTCCCAAAATACCATGTAATACAAGAATATACTATTGCTTTTCTTGTTTCATATTATTCAAGATGACTAATTGATTTTATTATTCGAAACCGTTATTAAGTTTTGAAAAAAAAAAACTTTCTCAACAATTATAATGGCTATTTGCTCTAAGAACTAACAATATTTTCACAAAATCACGAATAATACAGAACAGTTTCTGACTATGGTTGCGTTTTCATAATAGTTGTGTTCACGATTTGAAATATTCTCAACAAACAGTTTACAAAATTGGTAATACAGTCAACTTTCCCTAACTCGATATTGAAGGGACCATCGAGTAAGGGAGGTATCGAGTTACAGAACACAAAACCAGTGCAAATGCAATCCAAGGGACCATCGAGGTAGCCATGAAAACCAACTTTTACTATGGTTCTCTAACTCGATATCGAGATACAGAATATCGAGTAAGGGAGAGTTAACTGTATAACAATTTCTATTTATTGATAATATTTGCACAAATCATGTCTATGTATTATTATGTATTATAACAGAAATGGGGCCCAGATAGCCGTAGCGATAAACGCGCAGCTATTCAGCAAGACCAAGCTGAGGGTTGTGGGTTCGAATCCCACCGGTCGAGGATCTTTTCGGGTTGGAAATTTTCTCGACATCCCAGGGCATAGAGTATCTTCGTACCTGCCACACGATATACACATGCAAAAATGGTCAATCGGCATAGAAAGCTCTTAGTTAATAACTGTGGAAGTGCTCATAAGAACAATCTACAAATTACCGCCGGTTAGAATTTTTTTTAGGACTTGCTCCGGTGTTTTAAGTACTACAAATCAAACAGTAGTTCCCAAAAATATTTCAAAAATCTGACATGAATCTAGAAGCCCATACATTTCTGTACGTGCCAAAATTTTGTAAATCGGGCTTAGGACAGCCGAGATATAGTGGGTTGAATTTAGCGTTCCAACTGATTTTGAGGCTTCGTCCTCGGTGTGTTAATGTAAAAGAGAACTACCGGCACCGTAAAATGTCAAAAAAGTGGACTTGCAATTTCATTTACTGTTGTTCTTGCTTGACCCAATCTCACCCCCATTTTTGATGTTTTAGACACCGTACCGAAAAAAATAAAATTTTTGTTGAAAAATCAAATACATTCCGGAAAATACGTGTGAAGTGTAATGAAAATACTTTAAACCTTCTACTAATATAACGGTAGAGGTTAAAGTACATGCGTGATACTTTGCACAGGAGAAATTTAATGTTGTAAATTTTATCTAATTTCAACATACAAGTTCATTGATATAGTAAACAAAAACTACTATTTCTAAAAATGTATATTGTGATGGATTATGTGTATTAATATGTTCCCTAACATATGAATTATTAATTTTAGTAATATCACCGTTATTAGCTGAAATATTTCATAAATCATATTTTTCCGTTTTGACCCAATCTCACCCCCCAGACCCATTGTCACCCCCATCGACGGTTCCTTATTTATTTTGAAATTCGTGTAAAAATCCGTTCAGAAATTCCTTCCGGATTTCTTCACAGTAATTTCTTCATTTTTTCCAGGGATTCTACCAAGAACTCCTTAAAGCATTTCCCGAACAATCCGTTCAAAAATTACTGCAAAGATCTAGCCTAAAAATAATTCACATATTATTCAAAATAATTTTCCTTGGATTCTTCCAAATATTTTTCAAGGATTCTTGCATTCTTCAAAGAGCTCCTTCAATAATGACTTAAAAAATCCTTCATACGGTCCTCTAATAATTTCTTTAAGGATTTGTCCATCATTTTTCCAAAGAAAAAAAATCCCAGGACATCTAGTGTTTCCTTGAAAGCACCCCATCAAAAATATCTCATAAAGATTCCGCTAAATATTTTGTATGAAAAAAAAAAATTAAATTGTATGACACGTAAGAAATCTCATACCTACGTTGGGGATTGATGGACGGCCCCCAAGTATTTTTTCAGGAATGCCTACAGGGATTCTTCCAGGAATGTCCCAAGGGTTTCTTCCAAGAACCCTTCAAAAATTTCTCGGGGGATTCTCTCTGAATTTCCTTCAGGGATTTCTTCAAGAATTACTCAAAGGATTCCTTAATGTCCTAATTTATTCCTCACGTCACTATTGGTGGATTCTTGCTAATATTACTAGAGGATTCTCAGATAGATTCCCGATGGAACCCTGACAAGGTCATAAACAGTGCTCTGGGAACATTTTATCAAAACCCATGATAGGTTCCTACCGTTCCTTACAATCCCTTTCGAGAAATTTAGCGAATTCAAGACACATTTCTAGATGTTTTCCAGGCAAGGTTTTTGTAAGATTTCTGATCGTATCTTTGCGAATTTCTAATAATATCTAGCAACGAAGTACCATCATTAAAAAAATTCCAATGAAACTGATTCCTTGGAATGCATTTTTATTATTTATTTGAATGTTTTAACAATGAACACGTTCTACACTTTTGACGGTTACAATAAGTTTTCCAGGGCTGAAATTATTTGCACCCAGGAATAAAATTAAATGAATTGTAGGAAAAAGTTATCTTTCATAAAAAACACTGTCGGTTCAGTGGGAGATGTATTGTACAAATTCACAACATTTTCACAGTTAATTCTTTATCAGAACATAATTACACATTTATGGTTTTAAAAATTAGCGCGTTCTGTTTTTTCAACAAAAAAAATTGTGAATTGTTCCATCATCTACATGAATTTTGAACAACCCATACCCTTTCACAAAAATTGAGTTTTATTTAAAACAATGTCTCACATAAAATGTGTAGGAGCTGCGAAACATTCGTAGAATCTCAAGAGGGTTGGGACTCTCAAAAGATTGGAAACCAATTAAATCTAGTAAATTTGTAACTTCTTGTGTAAGCAAAATTCACAAGATTTGATTTTTGATTAAGATATGTTGAATCAAGGTCTGCAAGTGATACGATAATAAGTTAAATGGAACTGGATATTCCTCAATGTTCGTAGACACGTGTTAATACTAAAGATGGGCAAAAAGAATCGGAGCCGTTCAAAACATCCGGCTTACCGAAAAGAGCTCTTTTTTGGCGAGAGTCGGTTCATTTGATCAGCATGGATCAGAGAAAAAGTGACCCGGAAAAATAACGAACTGATTCTTTTTCCCTATTCTCCTCGTTCGTTTCTCGGCTTTATTATAACGCTTGACACGTGCCTTGCTTTTCGCGCCATGTCACACGTGCAAGCAGTTTTCTGCTGCTCCTTGCTCTCAGCGCTCTCAGCATAGAGAGACAAATTTGCCCCGCCCACTGGCAAACAGGCTAAAATAGATAGTAAAATTGTCCACTTGAATAGGCCAGGAGAAGTGGATGAACTTGTCATTCAGTTTCCTGTCAATTTTAATAAAAAAAAACTACTTTTTCTTTGCTATAAATTTACTCTAGATGAACCACTTTCCCTGGCCTATGACAAAGCATAAATGCTTTTTCCTTTTGGTTTGGGTAGGGGAAATCGGATCGTGAGTTTCTGGGGAATAATGAAAGAGCGAAAGGTACGAAAGGTACGACGCATGTCGCGCAACAGGGAGTGAATCGCTCTTTTTTCCGTTCGTTCGGTTCAGTTCGCTTTTTCTTTGCGAGTCGCTGAGCCACTAAACCGTTCAAAAGATCCTGTTCACTGAAATGAGTGATTCGGACCGGATCCGATCACTAAAATGAGCCGTTTTGCCCATCTCTAGTTAATGTTGTTGCTGTCTCTCCTTCAATTTTTATTCTAGCACGCCTTATCGGAGCAACACACAATCGAAAAGATTATTATCACAAAGAAGGATTCAGTATAGAAAGATGGCTGGCAGCAAACAATCGTAAGCTTAAGTTTGAAACATTATTTGAAGCAAACAAAAAATAAAGGAATATTGCAGTTTTTCATTAACTACATTTGATTAACGGTATAAGATGAATTATTTATACATTTAAAAATAATGCTAATGGTGGTAACGTCTCAAAACTGACTTTATTTGGAATTTTATCAAATTCTCATTAAAACTCCGTCTATAAGTAACAAATAACTAAACTATCTGCATTGAATTATGTTTTTTTGGTATATTTCTAATGGGAGACACGCCAAATCAAAACCCGTTTTAATATCTCTGAGTTTCTTTGAATTTGCGAACGTATATTATAAAAGGGGCGTAACCTCAAAACGGGCTCTACGAGTTTCTTGATATTTTGCATAGTCATGCAGCTAAACCATAAAAAACGACTAATGAACACAGATCTGATGAAGATTTTTCCTGATAATAACGGTGTTGGGAGCACCGTGGGGCAGCACGCAATGCTGGTAACCGCGATTGATTGTCCGCGCATTGGACGGGAAAGTGATAAGATAACCCCCAGCACAATTCGGATCTCATCCATCCAGGTCTACTCGTGGTTCGTTCCAAGAGTTGATGGATCGGACAGGCTGACGCTATTCTACACGCCACCGCCGCCGCCCCACCCTCTATGGAAGCTCCAGCCGATAGTGCGGTGGTGTTTTGTGGCGATGCTCAGTGTGTGTTATTTTTTTCGTTATCGTGAGCAGTTTATTTCTTTTTAATTCGTATGAATATTTCGCCCGCGTTTGTTCGATTGAGTGAATAAACGGAAAAAAAGCGATCAAAAACATCACCAAGCCTCAACGAACAACGAACGCTAGCGGGGCGGCAGCAGCAAAAAAAATGTTTTGCCATGAGTGGGAAAATCCATATGCTGGCCAATTGAGAGACGGCCCCTCAGCGGACGAACTTTGAATACAGGTATGGCTCAATTTATGAATGGTTTCATTGGAATTGAAACCCCAATTCGAGGTTTGAAACTATCTATTCTCATATCTTACTAAATTTGGGAAGTTATTTTCCTAGAATCATCGTTATTTTCGTTATGGCAAAAAAAACTTTTTCCTTCTTGCATATATCGAAGACAGATTATTTTTCCTCTTGGAAGTACACCTCAATTTTATTCACATCTCTATTAACTGAGAGCTTTCTTCGCATGAGTTGTCATTTTCGTATACTTATAGCGTGTGGCAGGCACGATGATAATCTATACTCTGTAAAATAGGTATTGAATCCTGAGAGAATATCTCTCATTTATCGCTCTATGTGACAATCATGATCCGCAACACATCATGAGAGTCTGGTTATGGTCTACTGCTACAGCTCTGATTATATCGGAGGGATAACAGTGTATGAAAAAAAACCTAAATAAGCTCCAAACCTGGGGGCAGTAGATGAATTAGGCAACACCAAAAAAAGTAGTGAACATAAAATCGTGATTCACCTGTACCCCAGTGGAATGTAGTGCGAAAACTGTCTGCCACCGACAGACACCGTCATCGGCTGAGCGAATGAATAAATGGAAAAGCGCCAGAAGAAGTTGAATCAGTGTGATGGAAGGAAGGAAAAAATATCAGCTGAAGATAACGCTGCCCATCGCCCGGTTGGTTCGGTGTACCCTCCTTCCACTTGAGGTTGCATTTGCTACTGACGGGTATCGGACCCCTTGACTGACTGCGCCGGTTTGTGGGGGTGTGTGCTAAGGTGGCCCATTTTTTTGTGAAGAAAATTAAACTGTAAAAATCTTAAGTTACACTCCCCAAATTTGTTCATTTGGATCCCCAGAATCTTCTGAGAAGATTTGAACAGAATTTGTCAACTCTAAACGGGGATTAATCTGGTTTGTTGCAATCTCCTTTACGTTTATTGAAGAATATTCAAATTATTAATGGAAAAAAATCATCGATTACTGCCCAATCTACGAGCAAAAATGTAATTGGAATCATTTTTCCCATATAGCTAAGCTTCCAGCTTAGAGTTGACGGATTATACACACATTTTCACGCAGCTTCTTCCAAATGAACAAATTATCGGGGTCTAAATCAAGATTTTTGCGTTTCGATTATCATGGACCACCCTAGTTGTGGGTGCAATAGATTGCATTCTGATGCGGCACCAGTCATGCATTGGATGGCTGTTTAATTTCAAGCTCGCAAGTAAAAGTGCTCCATGATTAATTGCTGACTGCATTCAGCAGCAACGACAAAGCAATTTCATTAAGCTGCGTGGATCGAGAGAAATGAAGGGCCAATGGAAGAGATGAATGGCAGCGACGGTATTGCGCGCATCCAATCACTCGCAATGATGAGCTGGGTCTCAATTGATTGAAAAACGGAGGGAAATTATGAAACTAGCTTGTTTGCTGGTCTGCAATTGACAGTCTTTGACTTCTAGATGGTGCTCGGTATCGTGATTACGTGGGCAGTGGAAGGAGCTTTCGACGGTTGATTTTCTTTTTGACTAGTTTAGGGTTTCGATATATGTACCGTTAAGTCACCAGTCACCGTGCGGCCTCCATTCACCGTGCACATATACAAATTCCTACAGAATATTCATACAATTTTTACAAATTATTCTTTTGTCAGCAAAATAAGATAAAACTGATGAAATGAAGTAGTTTTGTCACAAAGCATTTTGAAAAACCTAGTTTATGTAGTCAAAATCATGTGAATTCTGTTTGATAATGATATTTTTCAATACTCTTAGTAGAAACGCCAAAAAATCACATTTTTCATTTTAACGATAGAGTATGAAATTTTTTAAAATTTCAACAATTTTTCACTGTGGGTACTATTTGTAAGACGTTTTTCATCGTATAAGCAATAAGATTTTATGCAAATCAGATTTTTTTTTATTTTGTTCCAGTCGAAACCCAAATGCACGGTGAATGGACCCTTTTCTATATATGTATATGGTTCCTATAACCGTGCATTAGTGTAAAAGGCATGAAACTATTCGGCAATATTCCAATATTAGATTTATTGTTATGTTGTCATTGAACTACTTCATACTTAGTTTTTGAGTGAATATGGAATGGTTTGGACAATACAGTCAAACCTCCTATAACGGTTTTAATGAAAAAATAATGATTTAGACAATTTTAATTTTTTTAAGGTTTTTATTGTAAATGATGATTTGAATACTCTTAAAAATGAATGCGCACACTACTAGCAACATAGTTGCACCATCAACAATGTTTCTTCGAGATACAAAATTAAATCATGACGAAAACTATACGCACGGTGAATGGTGACATAGAACGGTACGAAGCGCAATTATGTTTGAAAATGTAATGTTAAGTTACATTTTCAAACATAATTTTTGAGTATTTTTTATTATGCATCACTAGTTTTAGATTTTTCCCTGAATTATTATATAATTGCACGCTACGTAGTGGTATTCTAGTGCGCTTCAAATTATTTGGAAAAGTTATATAATTTTTTGAAGTGCAAATTTTTCTTAAATGCACGGTGAATGGTAGCTTGACGGTATTTCTTTTTAAAGATTCGCTTATTAACCCAATGATTAATTAGGGTTTTATTGCGATTTCAATTGATGAAATTTGATTTTATAAACTTCAAAATTGGAAATGTTACTTGAGTCAATAGATTATTTGCCATCATTAAACTATTTAGAAAACAATTGATTTTTGCTAGAAAAAATAATATTATGACAACAAATGAGTTTTTAAACGGCAGTTTAATTTATCAAGAAATAAGAGACTTGTACCACCCACAATGTTTTTAGTAACGGAATTGAAACACGAAACGGCTTCACTCTCAGGGACATTTGGTCACATGATAAAAGCGATACGGATTACATCAAAGGAATTAGTATTTGCATCACTGTTGCAAATAAAACAAATTACATATACACACTGAAACCTTAATTTACGCAATGGGCCGGGGGAACGTGAATAGAATGTTACGTAAAAAAAAGTTGTTAGACTTGTTGGGGGGCCCAGATAGCCGTAGCGGTAAACGCGCAGCTATTCTGCAAGACCAAGCTGTGGGTCGTGGGTTCGAATCCCACTGGTCGAGGATCTTTTCGGGTTGGAAATTTTCTCGACTTCCCAGGGCATAGAGTATCTTCGTACCTGCCACACGATATACGTATGTAAAAATGGTCATTGACACAATAAACTCTCAGTTAATAACTGTAGAAGTACTCATAAGAACACTAAGCTGAGAAGCAGGCTCTGTCCCAGTGAGAACGTAATGCCAAGAAGAAGCAGAAGACTATTCAACTGGTTCTTTAAAAACATCTACTCAGATTGTCTGAGGAAAAGCATCAGAAATTATCATATTGATTCCTCGAGAAATTTCATTCTTCTTGGCATTAACGTCCCCACTGGGACAGTGCCGGCTACTCAGCTTAGTGTTCTTATGAGCACTTCCACAGTTATTAACTAAGAGCTTCCTTTGCCAAAGTTGCCATTTTCGCATTCGTATATCGTGTGGCAGGTACGATGATACTCTATGCCCAGGGAAGTCAAGGAAATTTCTATTACGAAAAGATCCTTGACCGACCGGGAATTGAACCCAGACACCTTCAGCATGGTTTTGCTTTGTAGTCGCGGATTCTAACCACTCGACTAAGGATTTCATTAAGAATACTTTCAAGGACTTCTGCAAGAATCCTCCCTAGATATTCCTCAGCTAATTCTACCAGGAAAGCTTCAAGGGATTTTTCAAAAGATGCGGGTGATAGATGAAATCTCGAATGGGTTCCAATTTAGATAATTGCTGGCTAGATTATTGTTTAATTTCAGATGAAATCCTGAACATATTCTAAGCAACATTTATATTCTGTTGCACGTGGAATCCCTCCATTCATAAATAAGCGGTACGATTGACGGAACCGACGTTTGTTCGAATTTACTCTTATTTAAACGGGCAATAGGTTGTTCTTTTTTCATACTGTTCAAACAATTATTGGCAGTAAATATGCCAAAGGTTCGTAAGCCAAAGGGATTTCATAAATCATAAGACTGTTTTTATGGTGTAGCCATGAGGAGTTCCAAAGCGAATTCCTTTTAAGTTTTTATCAACAAATTTATTGAGAACCCTGAGTAATTAATAGAAAAATTTTCTTCGAAGTTTGCAATAGATTCTTGGTGACATTCTAGTCAAAACCTTTTTAGGATTCTTGTTGGATTTCTGATGATGTTCGAAACAAAGTTCTGGTGGATTCCTTGTTAGTTTTCTTCTCAGCTTTCTGCTGAGTTTCAACTAGTTGCTCAGTGCATTCCTGGCGTATTCATGAAGATCTGAATAACAGATTTTCCAAAAATTGTGGAAAACATCTGTTCAGAAAGATCCTGCCTAAGACTGCATCAGTGAAGAGGAGCCACAGCGAAACCTATTCCTTGTGCTCTGGAGAAGCCAGATCTGTTGATAGCGAGGTAATTCTTCATTTATTGACATATGTTTTCCTTCAAATAACGGTAACGTCATTAAATAGGCCTTTCTGGAACCTGTACGTGATGCTCAGGAGTGAAAACACAGGGTCTATTCCTCATTAATTGACATGTTCTGTCGAATTCATGTAGATTGAAACGTTGCACAATAGGCTTTGGACATGAAACTGAAATGTCCCCTAAGAGGCCTTGGCGGAACCAGTACCAGGTGCTTAGGAGTGACCTAATTAGTTGATACCAAGTTCATACTTCATTAATTGACATGTTCTTTCAAATTCACGAAGATTGACACGTCACACGGTTTGTTATGGATATAAAACAGAAATATCTCCAAGGAGGTTCTAGTGCAACCTGTGCTTGGAGCTATGGAGTGGCCACATCACATATTAATAGGTTGATTCTTCTTTTATAGACATGTTTTTTTTATAATTTACAAAGATTGAGACAAAAGCAGAAATATTTCCAAAGAAGCCCTTATGGAACCTGTGGCCGAAGCTCTGAAGTGGCCAAATCTTTTATTGCCGTGTTATTTTTCATTTATTGACAAGTTATTTAAAATTCATTAAGATTGAGAATGTATGTTTTTGCACATAAAATGGAAATGTTCCCTCGTGGAACCTGTGTCTGGAGATCTGGAGTGGCCATATCTGTTTTACTGGGGTTTTTCTTCTTTATTGACAAGTTCTCTCGAATTCACGAAGATTGATAAGTCGCACGGTATGTTTCCGACAAAATACGGTAATGTCCTCAAAGAGGCACTGGCGGAACCTGTGTCAGGTGCTCTGGAGTGGCCAAATCTATTGAAATTTAGTTTATTCTTCCTTTATTGACAGGTTCTCCCGAATTCATGAAGATTGAGACGTCGCACGGTATGTTTTGGACATGAAAAGGAAATGTCCCCAAACTGGCCCTAGCGGAACCATCTACGATGTTCCGGAACGGTCTACTTATTCAAATTATGTTTTAATGATGACAATCGACCATTATCTCACGTTTTACATAAAAACTTAAGTGTTGTAGATGAAATAAGTAAAAATAAATATTACATTTCCCGAATTTGGCACCCTTATGACCCCAGTACAACCCGGAATATTTCCAGCATGGGGTTTCAGAATTGTCCATTTATGACAAATAACTGAAACCTTTTTAAAGTAAACTGAGGGTAGTTTAACCGAATGGAAATTGGCGAAATGGCAGCTATTTGAAAATGCATTGTCGGAGGCGTAAAAAATAAGGTACGTAAAAGTTAAGTACCTCATCATATTCTAGAGGCTCTTCTACATTCGATACAATCGTGAGAATGGTAATCTACAGCAGTATGCTTAGCACATAATTGGTTACTACTGTCAGCGGGACTGTTATGCGTAGGAATACAGTCATACATAACAGTCCTAGTTTGAATTTCGCAGCTAAATTTACTTTTTCCAATAATCAAAACCCTCGATTCTAATGAACACGATATTCTTTATAATATTGCAACGATATTATTTTAATTTATTACAAACCTGGTCAATATGAGGCCTAAATGTGTTTAAATCCTTAAACGTTTTTTTCTCGATGGAAACATTTTGGAATATGGGACAATTATGCGTGTAACAACAGTGCAGAAATCTCTTCAGAAAACCTCTACGCATCCTCCCTGCTATCAGGATTTTTTCAAAGGATACCTTAAGGAATTTTTTTACAAAATTTTCTCCATTGAATCCTTGAGCACTAGTAGTACCTCTAGCAATTTCCTCAAGGATTACTTTGAATTTTTCTTCCAAAGATTATCCTAAGATTTTTGAAAAAAAATCTAATCTTTTCTTTTGGAAATTTTGAAATAAACTCTTGTGAATTCTTTTGGAACAATTGAATATCTATAGATATTTCTTTTAGAAATGGGCAAAATGAATCGGAACTTTATCCACTGGTTCTTCCAAGAAATGTTAAAAAAATTCATTCGAGGAAATAGGTGAAGATTATTTCCAAGAATTATTCGGAAATTCAACCTGGTACTCATCATTAATATATCTTGATATTTTAGGGAATTCAACAGATTTCTAATAAAATTCCCCATGGAATCTTCGTAAGATTATGTAAGGTTCCACTCATATTGACACAACTGCAATTTTTTCAGGAAATCCTCCGATCATCCTCACATAAACTTCTTTGAGGATTCCTTCCGATTTTTTTCAAGAATTTTGTTAAGAAAATTCTACGGAATATTATCTAGAGATTCAAATGTTTCTTTTTTCAATCTATGCAAGTTATTTAGATAATAAATCTTCAATCTGTTTAGTGAAATTTCGTGCCGCCGATGTCTTCAGAGAAATTATTCGAAATGGAGTTTTGCATCTTCTAAGACAAAATTATAATCTAGGGTAGTCCTTATTTAAGTGTAAATTTTAACTTTTTTGTGTGATGAAATTTGTGGCTACGCTTTTCAGCAAACTTTAAGAATATGTTGTTTTGAACAACTTTGTCAAAGACACTTTTGATCTAACTCTTTGATTGAGCTAAGTAAATTGATTCTGAAAGTTTTAATTTAGGTTTGGGTCCAGAGTACCGTGGCGCGCAAAGCAAGGCACGTGTCAAGCGTTATAATAAACCGAGATACGAATAAAGGAGAATAGGGCTTATTCACAAATTTCATAACGCTAAAAGGGGTGGGTGGGTGTCCTCAAATTGTTACGGTTCATACAAAATTTGTGAAATGTTCATACAACAAAGCGTTACAAGGGGGTGGGTGGGTGTCAAAAATTGCCATTTTCGGCGTTATGAAATATGTGAATGAATCCATAGAGGAAATAATCGATTCATTGATTTGCTGGGCACTTTTTGTCTGATCCACGCTGATCAAATGGATCGACTCTCGCCAAAAAAGAGCCACGGATCACTCGTTCTTTTGACTGATCCGGATCTATTGAACGGCTCCGATTCTTTTTGCCCATCTCTAGTTGAGTCTAACATTTTTGTTTTCAGTTTTACGTGAATGTGTTCTTCAGAAGTGTTGTAGAGGAAGTAAAGATACTCATGAGTATGTTTTTTAGGTGATTTTTTTTTTCAATTTACAAGAATGACGTTCTCACAGTTTTAACAGCAAACGTTGTTTTATGAATGGCCTTTCGAATGCTGCTGAAAGGAAAGAAATATCGAACCAACTCCATGAGTTATGAGCACTTAAAGGTTTCATACTTTTTCATTTAAATTTGCTCATAACTTGAAATTATAAGAATTACAAACATGTAATGTTCAGCAAAAAAAGGTATCATGACTTCTTCTACAACTCTTCTCCATACCACATTCATGTAAAACTGAACGAAAAAGTTAGACCAAAATAATTGATTTCTCGAGTCCATCCTAAATTGAAACTTTCAGAATCAATTTGCTTAGCTCTAACGAAAAGTTAGAACAAAAGTGCCTTCGACAAAGCTGTTCAAAATAACATTTTTTAAAAGTTTCCAATCACATATTTCATCGAACAAAAAAGTTTTAGTAAAAATTTACACCTAAACAAGGGCCACCCTATTCAACTTAGAAGATGCAAAACATAATCACGAATAACATCTCTAAAAACATGGAACGTCTTAAATCGACGAGAACAGAGAAAGCACTTTACCCTGCTAAATTGTCGATACGGACCATTGGGTCAAGTAAGACCAGTGTCTGGAACTCGAAGCATTTAGGCAATTCTTAAAAACATGGTATTGGTAAGTAAATCAAACCCGAAAGTAATCTAGGGAATCTTCCCTAGAGTTTATAAGTTTTTTCAGACACTCTTTTTTATCAAGGGTGAACTTCAACAAGTTTCATCAGAGGTTACTTAAAAATTTTCAAAAATTCCCCACGGATATTTTATTAAATTGCTTTAATAGTTTCTGAACAAAATCTTTGACAAAAAATCTCCAGAGAAATTGAAAAACTGCTGAAAAAGCTTAAATCTATGAAGGCTTCCATTGAAAATATTTGAAAGAATTATTGGAGGAATATCGATAGAATTTTTTTGTAAAGTAATTCCTGAATGTCTTCTTAGAGAATATCCAAGTTGAAATCTGAGAAAAATCCCAAAAAATAAAGGGAATGCCAAAAAATCACTAAAGATTTTTTTGGAAAAGCTTGTGGTTGAATTTTTGAAGATGTTTTAAACGGGAGCCTTGAATCGGGAAATCGATGGGATCGCTGGAAAAATTCATGAATAAATTTAAAGTGCTTATTTATTTTGAAAAATATATAAAAGAATTTATGGAATTTTTGAGATTATTCCTGTGAAATTATTCACGGTGAAAAAAAAACTTGGGGGAATTTTATAAAAAAAAATAATTAACAGAAGAATCCTTAATAATTCTTCGGAGTAATATTCGAATCTTTGAGAAGATACCTTATAGTTATCTGATGAAATTCTAAGTTAAAATCATGAAAAATGCATACTGTACATAATATCGGCAGGGGCCTTCCTTAGTCGAGTGGTTAGAGTCCGCGGCTACAAAGCAAAGCCATGCTGAAGGTGTCTGGGTTCGATTCCCGGTCGGTCCAGGATCTTTTCGTAATGGAAATTTCCTTGGCTATCTTCGGCAAAGAGTAAAATCGTACCTGCCACACGATGTACGAATGCGAAAATGACAACTTTGACAATAAGAATATCAGCAGTATCACTGCGTGACACTTCCTCAAAGGAAGCTTTCGTGAAAGTTATCTGTCAAAGGAATCTGACAATAATTAGTTAGGGGTATGGAGTTTGCTTTTACTTTAATGAAGGCTTTTTTAAAACAATTCATTACGCATTTCATATAATTATAGATTGATAAGGAAGTTCAATATAATTAGAAATGTTATAAACACAAAAATTTTAAATGTTGTACATTAATAAACTAACAGCGAAGCACAAGAATTTCTTTGCTAAAAATAGCAGTCACTAAAAGCTAAAATTAACGAAGTCTTTTTTACGCAAATTCAATTCGCATAACTTTTTATTACGAAGTAAATTCAAAGAGTTCTTGAAAGACCTTAACTTGAACACATTCTTGCCTGATTAAGATCCAAATAGAAGTCAGGCTCGTTTATCCAGAGTAACGATTTTTTTCCCTTCGGATAATCGAATCACTAAAAGAAAAATTAAAATCTGCGATAACATAACTTAAGGATTATCATTTTTCGTTGTTTTATTTATATAATGCCATGGTTTATAAAAAATTATATATTTTTTTTAAATTATAGCTTACTAGCACCTGAACATGAGTTTGCAATGTGCTCAAAGAAATAAGTTTCCAACTCCATTGCGGTAAGCAAAAAAAGTCATCTAAGAACTACATGGAATACCATTTACAAGATCTACTAGCTTAACGAGTGACGAGTTATGGATGTGACGAATGACTCAAATCTTTCAGGAACATTGCCATGTTTGGGAGTTTTGGACTGTGAATCGCATGCATAAACCTCTAAGAGATCATATGAACGAGTTTCTGAGCAATCGTTTGATTCGAATAGCGATAGATTAGGGAAAGTGTACCAGTTATGGCCATAGTGGTTCCCTATTTGGCCATATGCATTATTTCGATAACTTTCACATTTTCAATTTTTTCGAATGTTTTAACATCAAGAAAAATCCTATATCTTACTGCTAAAACACACGAAACTTTTCAAAATGTGGACACATTCAAGTTATCACGTATGGCGAAATAGGGAACCACTATGGCCATAACTGGTACACTTACCCTATGTATGTTTGAGCCTGTTTGAGTATGAGTCGTATGTAACATTTAAGCTTCGAGAGCCTTCGTATCTACAGGGCATTGGCGACGCGATAGATTCGATGTTCTGTATACAGATTTGAATAATTTCACAATGTCTTTGTACTCAAATATGAGGTCATGGAGTTCAATGAAAAGGCCAAATGAGTGTAAACCTCATTTATTTATCTTCAAGAAATAACTGATTACGTTTGTTGATCCGATGATTCTTATTCAGCATAGTTTCTTGACAACCCTAGTCATCCGTTAGACTCAAAACTTGATAGATTATGTTTGATTGGTTCTGTATATGTATGAAACGGGCCCAGATAGCCGTAGCGGTAAACGCGCAGCTATTCAGCAAGACCAAGCTGAGGGTCGTGGGTTCGAATCCCACCGGTCGAGGATCTTTTCGGGTTGGAAATTTTCTCGACTTCCCAGGGCATAGAGTATCTTCGTACCTGCCACACGATATACGCATGCAAAAATGGTCATTGGCATAGTAAGCTCTCAGTTAATAACTGTGGAAGTGCTCATAAGAACACTAAGCTGAGAACAGAGCCTGCTTCAGGAGGACGTAACGCCAGAAAAGAAGAAGAAGATGTATGAAACTTATTCATATACCTCCGAAAGATCTATGGTTACCAAGGTTAGATTCAAAGGCCTTTACTTAAAGTAGTTTTTGGATATACGCGAACAATTGTTGAACTCGAAGCTTGATAGAACTCATTTCATTGAGCCTCATTTCAGAATGCTTTTTTGATGAAAATGGAATTAAAAAAATAGAATTCACATAAATAGAAACTAAGTAAATGGAGATTTTAGTGTAAATGTATATTCGGGAATACCTAAAAGTGCTTACCAACCACCAGATAACGTGGGGTACATGTGTTGCCGGATACTGTGTAGCAATTCACAAATTAATACCTTCGCATAATTGAGTATCCCTCCTCTCCGTCCCCAACCTTTCACTCCTTTATCGCCATTTTTGGAATTACTCATACTCAAATGACCATCAAAGGGTCGACGGAACATGGTTACGATGGGTTGATTTCGATAGCGTCGATTTCATTACGCACGTGACTGATCAAAGTGAATTTCCGGCAGGCACATTATCCGCAATAAAAACGTGATCCTTGCACTATCCACCGATGATGGAGGATGGAGTTGCACCTGAAGGTGGGAGAGCATCCGATGGGTCGATCCGAGGGCGGCAAAGGTGTGGTAAATTAACTTATAAATTCCAACACGTGCCTGGCGAAAGGCAGTTTTCATCCCGTTGGATATAGGAGTAACGGGACCAAATCCGTGGCTAAAAGTTAAAGTAGTTTAAATTGTCTATTATACATTTATTAGCTGTACCAACATAATCATATAATTTTGGACAAATTTTGAAATAGAATTCAAACATTATTCATAGCAAGTCATTAGCTGACATTACAAAGACAGTTTTTTGAAGATGCTCATTAACTTTCATCAATGAAGTGATTGGGATTTGTGGGTTAATTTGTTTAATAATAATTTGTGGAAGACCTTGGATCAGTTCATTTCCTATGAAAAAAAGTTATAGAGCTATTACCATTTAGAAATTCGTAACCTCATCATTTGGAACATAATTTTACAACATGGTCAGAACAACTTCTAATGTTTTGCTTTAATCTTGTTGAATTAATAAAAATTAAAAAAAAACTAAATTACTAAATAGATAAAACGAAAATGGTTACGGAAATCAATTGAGTTTCACCACAAAATATACATACAAAATTCTTGGTTTGTACTTCAATCAAGGGGCACAAAAACACCTTTGGCCAGGAATTTACCCAGTTCCTCCTATGTGCGGAGGGCGATAGAATCTGTGACCATTGTCCAGCTAGCAGGAGGGTGAAAATTGTTGGTGAGCATGCAAAGCACACCACTTGTTAATGATTAATTTGACCATTCCAATTGTGGAGTGGGTGCGTTGTTTGCGAAAATGAATGCGGTTTACTGTTCGGAATTTGCAATGATTTGTTTCATAAGCAGGAACATTATTAACTAAAATTGAAAAGGGGTTCAATTAGTTTTGAATAAAATTTGACTCGACAATAACTGTGGTGTAGACGCGGTTTTGTGGATTACCAGAGTATGTTTTACGGCGAGAATAATTGCAATGATTTGTTTTTGCTATTAGTTTTGCAAGGAACATTTGAATAAAGTCATGGCTTATTACACGTAATTTGACTTCAAATGACCAAATGATCATGTATTGCATATAGCTTGAATTCTACATTTACATGGGTGAAATTTTCTTTGAAAAATGTTAAAAGGATTTTTTTTTCGATTCAATAGCATGTTGAGTGCTTCAAGTTACCACATATTCTGGATGGCTTGAAATACGCATAAGTTTGGTCCCTTCTAACTCAAGGAAGCTTGAAATATTATCATACTGGTAAAGAGACGATGAACTTGAGAGACGATGAAATTGAACTTGAAATTTTGATTTTCTACAATTTGAAAAGCTTATAAAGATAAAGACCGAGATTTGGGGTAAAACACTAATTTTTTCCACTCTTCTAAATAGTTTAACACCGTTTTAAACTGCACCATTAAACATTGCTGCAACGGAACCGTAAAATAGAGCTACAGTTTGTGACACAAAAAGCAAACTAATTATTTTTAATGAACAAACTGGGAAAAATCCTCATCAAATCGTACCGGTTCTGGCCCCAAACAAAGCATCGTCGATCGTCATAGACAGTATGGATTTCCCATTGATTGGTTTCCTAGAAAAGAGCTAACCGTGTTGTGTGCAAATTTTCGACCGGATCCAGTTCAGGCCACACCAAGAACGCAAAAACGCAAAACATTCTTTGTATTTCCCACCTCCTCGGTACGCACAGTGTCGAGTTCCTCAGAGTCAATCACTCCATCGCATAGGCGCTCGCGCTTTGAAAGCATTTGAGCTCTCTGCGTTCAGCACACCACGGTGTGTCTTCAAACATTCTTATCAAAAAAATACCACCTATTTATTCGACATCCAGCATTCGAAAAATAAAGTATTCAAATAATAAATTTGAAAATATTTCATAAAAAACCAGAGTTATTGTGGAATGAAGGTTTTGGGCTATTTTGAAGCGATATTATCATGGATTAAAATATTCCCTAAAAATGTATATCAATCATGTACCAATCAAGTTCGCATTAAGCATTCAAAAGATATGGTATCTAAGCATCTTAATCTTCAAATGATTTGATCGAAAAAATCAGGAGTTTCAGTGGTTTGTATGTTTATTATTATTCCAACGAATTTTGATTTAGTGTCCTTTTATATGTCTATGCTAAATCAAGCCGTATCCGCCCAAAATATATAAAAAAAGTTCAGATTGTTGCCATTTTGGCAATACTAGATTACTTTTTAAAATCAACGTAAGTAACATACGATTTTGCAAAAACTAATTAAGACGAATCATAACCAGATTTCTAAAACTGTTCTAAAACGAATCACCTTTTTTATATTTTTTGACCGTGTACATCGCTTAAGTTTTGCATATAACCTTCCATTAAAAAACTGTTTTTTTTTCTATTATTTCGCACAAAAATTTTATGACAAAATTATAAGCCGTTTTATTAAGTTACTCACGATGTTTTTGACTATGTCACTTTGTCTCTCCATACAATGTAGTGTGGAAGTAGCGATTAGGTTGCAAAAGTTGAGAATCTTATTTACGTCATTTTGTAAATCCAGAGAAACGTTCTAAAAGTGAAAGATTGAGTTGGTTACGAGCGGAGCGTGTAGAATTTCGTCTGTGCTTTGGCCTTGGGTATTTTTTCCTGTTGTCCCATAAATGGGTCCCAAATAGATCAAATTTATTTTTCTTTTAAGCAGGCAAATTTAGGTACTGAACATGACCATTTTGAAATACAAGATTAAACGTTATTAAACCAGGGATGGGGTGCGAAACGAATCTCTTTCGTTGCTACACGCGTTACTGCGAGACGGCACCTTTAATTTGAAAGAGACGTGCACGAGTATCGAGTTGTCCAATTTTTGCTCTTTGCATTTCATACACGCGTCAAAATTACCACTTGAATTCATTTCACTAATATGTGACTACCAAAACTCCTAAACACGAGGAACATAATTTATTACCACCTTATTTTTATGATTTTACCATATATATTATTATCCACAACTATAATTTTTTGCAGAGTGCTTATTAAGGTTGCCCGGCTTCAATGCGTACATTACAAATCTGAATAAAAAATGGCAGTCTTAACAATAAGTACACATTTTCATCAAATACATGTATAGTTTTGAAGTTTGGGTTCCTCTTTCGATTGTTCGTCCGTAAAGGCTCGTAATTGAATTTGATTGCACTCTCCAATCAATAAGTATGCGATAAATCCTAATGGTTGCATTTTCACTTTTGGTCAAAATGCCATTAAATGTATGAAGATGATACATGAAGATGCTCTATGTCCTGGAATGTCTAGAAAACTTCCGAAAATCGATAAGGTACCGTGGGGTAAGTGGATACAGCAAAATCAACAGTTAAATTCATTGATATGTACAGCTAACATGAATAATGTAACTCAAACTTTTTTCTGTGGATAACAAATAAGCGACTATTATACTTCAAATCGTCATTTATTTCGAATTTTCTGATTGTTATGTATTGAGTATGAGAGACTTAAAAATTTGCGCCAAATGATTCACTTGCTCCACCATGGTGAAATCTGTTCTCGAAACAAATGTAGTGTGATTATGTTTAACCTTCCGCGGATGTTAAGAAAAACAACTTAATAAGATACTGGGGTCATTATGACCCAGAAATGTATACCCCTATAAATCAACGAAATATCAACCGAATAATGAAATTTATGCCGCATTCGAAAGATATACTCCTCAAGATTCTGATCAGTACCTGGAATACCGGTTCCGGTTCAAGTGGCCACCGGGAATCGGCTACGAAGGGGACCATGTTGGCCACGTGGAATTTCAGTACACCCAGTCCAGAAATCTGCAGTCATCACCAAATTGTATGAGATGCAGGCTATATAGGAACGTACTGCCTTCAGCAAACTTGCTTCAGGGACCAAGAACTTCCACATGGGATACAATTTAGTTCAGAACTCGACCACCGCGTGGCGCTAGCGTCGATACGAACTTCCGGTATGGACTAATTATGCGATAACTCGAGATTGGGAGCATATAGAAGAATGCTGTCTTCGGCAAAGTTGCTAAGAAGGACAAGGGCTTCCACATAAGGTACAATTTAGTTCAGAACTCGACCACCTCGTGGCGCTAGCGTCGACATGAACTTCCGGTAGGGGCTAATTATGCGATAACTCGAGATTGCGAGCACATTGAAGGTTGCTGTCTTCGGCAAAGTTGCTCAGGAGGACAAGGGCTTCCACATAAGGTACAATTTAGTTCAGAACTCGACCACCGCGTGGCGCTAGCGTCGATACGAACTTCCGGTATGGACTAATTATGCGATAACTCTAGATTGGGAGCATATAGAAGAATGCTGTCTTCGGCAAAGTTGCTCAGAAGGACAAGGGCTTCCACATAAGGTACAATTCAGTTTAGAACTCGACCACCGCGTGGCGCTAGCTACGATATGAACTTCCGGTATGGACTATTTATGCGATAACTCGAGATTGCGAGCACATAGAAGGTTGCTGTCTTCGGCAAAGTTGCTCAGAAGGACAAGGGCTTCCACATAAGGTACAATTTAGTTCAGAACTCGACCACCTCGTGGCGCTAGCGTCGACATGAACTTCCGGTAGGGGCTAATTATGCGATAACTCGAGATTGCGAGCACAATGAAGGTTGCTGTCTTCGGCAAAGTTGCTCAGGAGGACAAGGGCTTCCACATAAGGTACAATTCAGTTTAGAACTCGACCACCGCGTGGCGCTAGCTACGATATGAACTTCCGGTATGGACTATTTATGCGATAACTCGAGATTGCGAGCACATAGAAGGTTGCTGTCTTCGGCAAAGTTGCTAAGGAGGATAGGATGCAATTTAGTTCAGAGCTCGACCAACGCGTGGCGCTAGCGTCGATATGAACTTCCGGTATGGACTATTTATGCGATAAATCGAGATTGCGAGCACATAGAAGGTTGCTGTCTTCAGCAAAGTTGCTCAGGAGGATAAGGACTTACACATAGGATACAATTCAGTTCAGAACTCGACCACCGCGTGGCGCTAGCGTCGATATGAACTTTCGGTTGGAGATAATTATGCGATTAGTTGAGATTGCGACCATATAGACGGATTTTTTTTTTCTGTCTGGAACATAACCACTGCGACCAACATTTGATCTATTGTAGTGTATCTCGTGTGTTTTGTTTAGTTCATATCGTTTTACTCTGTCACTATTGAGAAGAGATAAAGTATTCGGTTTTCTTTCAGTTGTAATTTGTAACTCGATCGCTGGAAAGGATTCTAATTGGAAGGTTTCGCTTTTTTTTCCCTTCGAAGAGTGTGGTGAGTGCACCTTTGTCAGTCAAAATCGGATCCTTTGATAAAGCTAAGAAATTACACAGATATTGTCCATGCATCAGAATCCTTGTCCTTACTTTTTCAAACTAGAGAACTAAATGAATAAAGGATTAGAAAACAAATTGTTGAATTAGACTCCATTTTTTTCCGTATCTCGATCATTGTCAGATCTTTCTCGGCAACTGGGAAAACCGAGACTTGTCACTTTTAACAAGGTTTCGAATGTTACAAGGACTAATAAGTGTTCCTTTCATTACTAGAACATCCTGTTCTCTTTGTTTGAAGCAGTCAGTCACTTATCTTTTCCCTATAACGCACCACGAAAAGTTAATGTACCCGCGTTATGGGTCATTTAGAAGGATGCTGTCTTCCGCAAAACTGCTCAGGAGGATAAAGACTTCCACATTGGTTACAATTTAGATCAGAACTTGGCTACTGCGTAGCGCTTGCGTCGGTATCAACTTCCGGTAAGGGCTAGTTATGCGATAACTCAAGATTATGTGCATATAGAAGGATGTATTTGGTAAAGTTGCCCAAGAGGATATTTTTTTGTCTCTTATAATGAGGTTTTTAACCCATATCAAGTTTATGTCGAGACCAACAGCTCCAAAGTGACCATCAGGTTATGTGATTTGATCCCAGGTCTTCAGCGTGAGGGGTTTGTGGACCAACCACAATATTAGAGTCAGTCTCACAAAAGAATAAGGTATTCCACATGGGCCACAGTTCAGTTTAGAACTCGACCACCCGGTGGATTTGACGTCGTTTTCTATTTCCGGTAGAGGTTAATTATTAGAGGGGGGTTTCACATTTTTCGAGCCCAAACCCAACCCGTACTCTACTTACTTTATTTCTTCAAACCCGGAACCGACCCGAACCTGAAAAAATCCTCTGTTCAAATCCGTACTCGACTCGAAACCCAAGAAATTTTTGTAAGAAAAAACAGAGTTTTAAAAATAGATAAATTCATCGTTTCTGATGCATAAGGAAGCTTTCTGGTTGTTAATCTTTCCATAACTTTTACTAAACTCCACCTAAACCCGATTTTTTACAAGCCCGATTCCGACTTAATCGAAAAAAAATTTCTAGCCTGCAAATCCGACCCGAACCGGTCGAGTTCGGGTTTGAAAACCCGAGACCCGACCATCTCTACTGATTATGCGATATATCGAGATTGTGAACTTATAGAAGGATGCTGTCTGCGGCAAAATTGTTCGAGAGAATAAGGAATTCGGCATGAACATACGTTCAAAATTTGACCGGCATGTGGTGCTGGCGTCTATATGCATTTCCCGAAGGAGCTCTCTTTTGAAGGTTTTATCTTCGGCAAACTTGTTAAGTTTTTTTTATTCTGCGTAGTAAATTCCGCGTGACGCTCGTCATAATATTGCTCCTATATGTTATCAACTACACGATCTGAAATGAAGTATATGGTACGATATAAACTATATAATATGAAATGAGCTCTATGATATGATATGAACTATATTGTAGTCACTTCTAAAATTCCAACAAGAGTTAGATACAGATAATGTCATAAAGTTGCGGAAAAAATACTTCTAAATTTCTTTAGAAGTTTTTGCACTACCTGTGCACTTTTTTTTTAATTGGATCCGGAGGAATCTTATGACTTTACACCAGTATTTCCTTCTGGAATTCCTTCAAAAAATCATCTGGATCTCAAGGCGTAGTTCACATCAGAGTTATTCAAAGGAGATAGTCCAGTAACCTTAAATGATTTGTATGATGAATTCTACAGTTTTGTACCGAGAGCTCATCCGATGGTATACAAACTCAAGCCCTTCTGCTCATCATCTTCTACAAATATCTTCAGAGACTCTTCCAGAGATTTCTCCAGGAAATCTTTCGAAGATTCCTCCTGGGATTTTACCAGAAAATAATCCAAGCTGATCTTTACCTTAATCCCTACAGTGATTTCTCCTGGAGATCCACTAGGACTTTTGCCAGAGATTCTACCAGGAAGAACTTTTGTTCGCCATGCATGAAATTGTAGTTATTTGAAGACATTTTCCTCAAAGCAGTTTTTCGAGCTAAGATTATAACTAACTGACAGTATATTTGATTCTTGGTTTCCATACTCATATTTCTCCAGGCCAGGGAGTTGACAAGAAATTTTCACAAGGATTCCTACAAGAAAATATGTACCTTAGCGATTTCGCAAAGATTTCCAGCAGAAATGTCTTTAGTTTTTTTTAAATCTTTATTTGAGTGTATTTTAACGCACGAGGGCTAGTTCTACACTAAATGTCTTTAGTGATTTCTCCATTGATTCCTCCAGAAAAATCTTTACTGGGATTATTTCAGGAATTTCCCCAATGATTCCTCCAGGATTCGTTTCAGGAATGCTTCGAAATTTCTCCGAGAAATCCAGGGATTTTTTAAGTAATTTCTTCTGGCATTCCTTTACAAAACTTTCCACAGACTTTTGCAAGGATTGCTCCAAAAAATGTGTCTACAGGGATTCTTGCACAGATATCTTCAAGGCTTTCTCCAGGAGTTACACTAAAACAATCTCTTCAAGGATTACTAAAGATGTTTCTCTAGTGATTTCTCCAGAATTTATTCCGAGGATTCCTCTACGAATACATACAAAGATATCCCCAAGCAGTTCTCTCGAGATTCGTCCAGAAATTATACCGGAGATTTTTTCCAGGATTCCTCCACGGATCGCTCCAGGGATGATTCTTCGAGGAAATTCTACAAGGATTTCACAAGGAATTTCTGCAGCCGTTCTAAAACTCACAAATTCCTCAAGGAAATTACATGAATTGCCTCAAAGATTTCCCAAGATAATCTTTCAGAATTCCTCAAGAATTTCTTCAGGGATTCGTTCTGGGTCCAATAATACTCCATGAATTCCCCCAAGACTTCTTCTTGAAATTTCTTCAGAGATTCTCCCATAAATTCCTGCTGGAATATTATCAGAACTTATGCTAAATATTTCTCTATGGATTACATTAAAAAAATCTCTACATATAATCCTCCAGTTAAATCTCTACATTTTTTTAAATCTCTTCATGGATTCCTTCGAATATTTCTCCTTAGATTTTTCCAGAATGTTTTTCCATTTAAATATTTCTATAAAGATTCTTCCAGAGATTTTTCCAGAAAAAAATCTATAGGGGATTTTCCAGGGATTTCTCTAACGATTCCACCATCAAAATCTCTATAACGATTCTTCCTGGGATACCTCCAAGGATTCTCCAGTGGTTCCTCCAGATATGTCTCCAGGAGTCCTTCAGTAATTGACTTATAGAATCCTTCATGGATTCTTACAGGAGTTTATCCTAAGGCTCCTCCAGGGATTTCTCTATGCAAATCTTTACAGTTTACTGTAGATATCGTTTCAGGAATGAACTGGTAGAGATTTGACTGTTTATATAAATGAAATATGAGTTTCGTCTACGTAGTCTTTATTATAATTAGAATGTTTAAAAAAATAAAGACTGCGTAACTGAAAAGCATATTTGATGTTCCGGGAATTTTTGTAAGGAATTCCTCCAGAGTTTTCCTCGAGAATCCCTTCTTAGGCTCCTGCAAGAATTTCTTCAGCGATCCCTATAAGAACTCATAAAATAATTTCTTGTAAAATCCCCAATTGAATGGTGGAATCTCTGGAATAATTCGTTATAGAATTCCTGGAGGCAATTTTTGGACTAATTCCTAGAAGAATCTTGAGAGGACTACCTACGGAATGTCTCGAGAAATATCTTAAGTAATCTTCTTGGAGGAATCCTTAGGGGAATCTGTTATTTTTATTGGAGGAATGTCAGGAGAGATAGCTTGAAGAATCTTTGGAATAATCGCTGTAGAAGTCCTTGAAGTAATCTCTGCAATAATGCCTGGAAAAGTTCCATGAGGATGGATTAATTCCCGGAGAAATCTTATAAATCTATAAACTCCCTCAAAAGAGTACCTTTTGAAATTTTCCATAATTTTTATCTGGAGCGAATTCTTCAGAGTTTTTGTAAATCCCTCACAGGTCTTTTTTATTGAATTCTTCTACGATCTGATTTTAAATTGTTTTCGGTATTTCTCAAGTTATTATTTTTCGATTTGACGATTTGAATTTTCTCAAGAGGGTTTTCTTGAAAACACTTCCGGGTACAGTTTAATAATGCGTCCCATTGAAGCTATTTCTGGAATTCCTCCAGCTGCTTTTTCTAGTATTAGTCCAAAAGATGTTTGCAACATTCGTTCAAGTTAATGTATGAATTCCTCCACGGTCATTCTTGGAATTGCTCTGTAAGTCTACTGAAAGTCTCGTTGAAGTTTTACATGAGTTGAATTTGATTCTTCTAATAACTTATTATGGAATTTTACGAGAAAATTGATTTTTTGTACAAATCTTCTTTCAAGATAATGTGATGAAATTTCTCTAAGTTCTTCATGGTAATATTGTTATAATACAAAATTTTTACACTAAATCTTGTACGCAATATATGTTGAAATTTGCAGAAGTTAACGAAGAAGAATTTTTTATGTTGACATTACTATCCTGTTATTTTTTTTTATTTACGCAAAAATAATTTATTCTGAAACAAATCAACTACTTCAGCATTAAATTTAACGTTAGATCAAATTCACGCACCTTTTCATTTTACTATAAACTTGTATTTATCTCAATACAGGTCGGACTCGATAATCCGGAGTATCGATTTTTATTTCATCCTCCGGATAATCGAATCGCTAAAAGAAAAATTTAAATTTGCGATAAAATTACTTAAATATTATCGTTTTTCGTTGTTTTTATTTATATGATGCAGTGGCGTAGCCATAAATTATTTCTAGGTACATTGGGGCTTGAGAAGAAAAAAAATTTGACTAGTATACACAAGAAAAAAACTTTTCTCAAACTCTCGTTTTCTTACCTACGCCCAAAACTGCTTAACCATTTATATTGTATATAACAATACTAAACTATCTCAAATTTATGCATAAAAACTGAAAACAAGAATATCAAAAACAAACTCCGGATAATCGAGTCCGACCTGTAATAACATTGATGATTATCACTATCCGAAAACATTCACATCTTTGTACTTCAAGTCATGCTAGCAAATCTTCTTACTTCTAACTTGCGAAGAATAGTTTAGGTGATAAGATAATCACCATTCACGCAGAGGAATACGTTCAAATTAAAGTTTACGACGTGCACTTTTTTAAGTGAAGGTAAGAAAAGGTAAGAAATATCTTAAGAAAAAAAACAAGCTCAAGAGTTTCTTTCGGAATTCTATCTTTAACTTCTTCTAGGGATACGCCCCAGAATATTTTTTGAGGACATCCTTATAAATTATCTCCTAGGAGAGACGCCCCTAATACTCTTCAAGGCGTAAGTTTATCAATCTATTTATTTTTCCAATGATTTTAAAAATTGCTCCTTACTGTTTAGGTCATTTTGGAGTTTCTCACGGATTTCTTTCAGCAATTTGTTTTTCTGTTTTCATAGAAAATTGTTTGAAAGTTCCTTGCACAAATTATCTACCTATGCATTTCCTTCCACAATCTCTCCAGAAATTGTTTCTTCACTTTTGCAAGAAATAGTTTGCAACTATTGCTAATTTTTTTAATTAGAGGTTTCGTTGGATGTAGTAAATGGGTCCCGCTTTTTGTGATACTTTCATGATTTTTTCTTGATATTTTTCCAGTAATTTTTTCAAGTTCCTCTAGGAGGGTTAAGAAAATCTCGCTTTTGTTAAATATTAGAACACTAAAATGTTCGTACTTGGTAAAATATTTCTTCCTCAAAAATGCATGGTAAGTCTGAAAATTGTCTGAAAAACGAGCATCCTTCTATGTGTATGCAATTTCTTAATATCGCATAACTAGCTCCTATTGTAAGTTCATAAAACGCCAGCAAACCACGGTGGTCAAATTCAGAGCTAAATTGTATCTCATGTGACTTATCATGTAACTTATCCTCCTGAGCAATTTTGCCGAACACATCATCCTTCTATATGCTCACAATCTTGAATTATCGCATAATTAGCCGAAAGTCCAAACCGACGCCAACGCCACGCGGTGGTCGAGTTCTGAACTAAATTGTACCTTATGTGGAAGCCCTTGTCCTCCTGACCAACTTTGCCGAAGACAGCAACCTTCTA